>NW_015161475.1:105593-105802 GCF_001447785.1 Gekko japonicus | reverse complement strand
AGCGGTTCTCTCAAGGACAGTTCTGGAAAGGACTGCCTCAGCCCCACTTGCATGAGGTGTCTGCTGTGGGGATGGGAGGGGAGTGAGTTTGTGGGCCACTCTGGGACTCCGAGTGCAGGGCAGGGTATAAACCCAATCTTCTCCTTCCTTCCTTCCTCCGTTCATTGTTGGTGGCATGGTTTTATGCTAGGATTTATAACAGATCTAGT
>NW_015161475.1:97254-103344 GCF_001447785.1 Gekko japonicus | reverse complement strand
TGGCGTAAGGCCAATGGGGAGTTTTACAAAAATCTTAAGTGTTGGATTGGACCACTACTTGCCTCACCCACAGATTTGGCTTGATTTTCTGGATCTGTAGAAAGGGGATGGCGTACATCTTTTTGAGAAGGGAAATGACATCTTCCTTCAGAACTTGCGGCAAGGGCTTAAGCTAATTTTAGGTGTTTGAGTGGGCGCAGGGGCCTAAGCAGAGGCTTGACCCTTGCGGTGGCAGAATTAGGTTTAGGTAAGGCTCAGCGGCTCAGAAGCACCCATTAGTAATCCCTGGTGGGGGGTAGAGGGGTCTGCGGGATCAACCCTGCAGCTGTGCGGCCTGGGATGACGCAGACTGCCTATGGGGATGGCCACGACGGAGACTCAGCGCTGGCCGTGCGGTGGTGTTTGAGGGCTCCTGAAGGCGCATCCCAAGCATTGGCCCGGCTGGGTTTGCAAGCGACTTACAGTTGGCTCCAACCCGGGGCCGTGATGTCTTATTATTTATACGGTTAAGGATGGTGGTCAAAGCGACTCCAGGCCTTGCCGTGCTGGCCCGGCTGGGTTTGCAAGCGACTTACAGTTGGCTCCAACCCGGGGCCGTGGTGTCTTGCCGTCATATGTTTAAGGATGGTGGTCAAAGCGACTTCAGGCCTTGCCGTGCCGCTGTTTCCATTTATGCCCTTTGCCGTTTAGTTAATATTTTAATAAAGTGGCCTTATTTCATCCAACCCCGTTGTCTGACTGTTTCTTCCGTCTGGGGGGGCAATCCGGCTCACAAGAGACAGCCCCAGCGTGGCGATTGCAGGCCGCGTTTGCCTCCTCGTAAGGAGGAATAGGCTTAGACTGCGGTGCCGTGTTCATTCCAGTGGGGGGCGGAGCCTGGGCAGCCTTAAAGGCTGGCTCCGTTTGTTCCTCCTGTCAGTCGTTGCCTCGTGTCATTTTGGTCAGAACATTTTGGTCAGAACAGGATGCTCTTTAAAATCTGCACAGCTAATCAGAAGCCCTGCTGGGCAAAAGCCCCACCTGGCCCCACCCCACTTTCTATAAGCACTTAGTAGGCACGAGAAAAGGTGCTGGGGTACATCTGGCCTGGACCATGACCCAGAAGTGACATCACATCCCCAGGCACTGTCCCCCAGATCTCCTAGCATTTCCTGAGGCAGTGTTGGGAACCTTATATAGTACATACCGTATTTTTTGGACCATAAGACTCACTTTTTCTTCCAAAAAAAGTGGAAGGAAAAGTGAGTGCGTCTTATGGACCGAAGGTTCAGAATATTTTTTTCCCTGTTTTCCTCCTTTAAAAACTAGGTGCGTCTTAAGGTCAGGTGCGTCTTATGGTCCGAAAAATACGGTATGTGCAGAGCTTCCCATGTTCAATTATTGGCAGTTCAGGAATTCATACTTCAGTATGTCTTGATATTTGTGAAGCAATATTGTGTAGTGAGTTTCAGACTAGGATGGATGAACATCAAGTTCAAATTCCCATTTGTCCATGAAAGTTGTTTGGTGACCTTGGCCCAGTCATGCTCACTCAGCACAACCTACCTCACGAGGTTGTTGTGAGCATAAAATGGGGGGGGGGAGGAACCATGCAAGCTGTCCTGAAGTTCTTGGAGGAAAGGTGGGTTAAAATGTGATGGCTTGAGAGATGTCATCTTTTCCTTGGTCTTGATGACACTGTGCCACTTGATGCCTGAGAGCTTTTCATAAAATGGTGCTTCCTCTTCCACCACCACAAGAAGATCTTGATGAATTGCCTTATGGGAAACTATTCTCTTTGAAGATAGGTCTGTCACTGGCTACTAACCATGGTGAATAAAGGGAACATCCACATTCAGAAGCAGTAAACCTCCGGATCCCAGTGCTAGGAGCAGAGGTCATTTCGGGGGGATCGCGGGGGAACGCAGTTCCCCCGGGTGAGGTGCAGGGGGGCGGGGCACATGATGAAGCCCCGCCCCCTGCTTCTGGCCGCCCCGCTTCCAGCCCTCATTCAGCCAGGAGGAGGCAGGAGAAGAGGGAGGGTAAGTTGCTTCCTCCCCGCCTCTCCCCACCCCTGCCTGCCTGGGGCCAGGGAGGGCCTTGGCGGGGCTTCCTTGCAGATCAACCGCCGGGCCCCTGATGTCAGGGAGTGTGGCATATGCTAATGAGTTATGCTAATGAGTTCCCCTAGCTCTTTTTCTATGAAATGACCCCTGGCTAGGAGGCATCATCAGGAGAAGGCATCGGCACCTAAGCCCTGTTGTTGGACTTCTGGAAGAACTGTTTGGCCAGTCTGTGAGACAGGATGCTGGACTAGATGGACTACTGGTCTGATCCAGCAGAGCTCTTCTTATGTTCTTAATAATAGCAAGACAATATGGGGTACTGATATACACAAAAAGAAAGGAAACATCACACAGTTGCCAGGCTGCTGCTCCCCCTGTATCCAAGACTACAATTCCCAAGCTGCAGTGCAAGTGTAGAAAAAAACTATGCCAATTTGGATCCCTTGATTCCCCCCCCCTCCATTTGAGCATTGGCAGCCCAATTGTGATTTGAGCCGCAGGGAGCTCATGTGTTACACAACACACATTGGAATAGCTGCGGCTGCAACAGCTAACATTTTTGAAGGCTCTGCCAGACTTATTTGTTTGGCTACTTTTTCTTTTTGCCTTCAGGAGGCTCAGCTGAGAAGCTGACCTAAGGATTTAGTTCCTTGAAAATTGAAATGTTAATTTGTCCTTCTTTTGCTGTCAGTTCTGCAAGGGAAACCCAGAACTTTATAGGAAAGGAAAAGACTTCGGGTGCTATGAAAACAAGTTTGCCTGCTTGTAGCCGGAACAGTGTATCACTCCAGGAAGATCCTCTCATCAATCTCGGTGAGGAGCAATAATCTTGCCCAAACCTAAACAGAGTCTAGTAAACTGACTGAAAAGAGAAACAATTGTTCGGACAGCTCTTGTGGAGAGCATAAATCTGTATGCTTATAAAAAAGCATAATACTGGCCCCGAATCCCAATCCACTGGGGGAAAGTTGGTGATAATTCTTTCCCAGAATTTATTAGTTGCGTCCAGCTGGCCTGGGCTTTCTCCCCCCTCAATTATTGCACCCCATTTTAAGCAACAAGGACCTCGACAAAGTCCCTTTGAAAAGCTGAATTGATGTGGGCACCTAGGTAAAAGGTCCTTTGGGTGAAGCATTCGGCTCGGCGAGTCAAATACAGAAATAAATCTTTACCAATATGCTTCAGTCTATGTTTCTTGACAAACAGCATCCTGCTCTGGGCAGTTGGCATTACTATTTATTTCTGGCTTTGATTTTTATCCCATCATCCCTTCAAGGAGCTTGGGGCAGCATCCATATTGTCCCTCTGTATTTTATTTATTTATTTATTTATTTACATTAGACTTGATATCCCGCTCTTGTCCCATGGCTAGGGCCTCAGAGCGGCTTACAGGGTTTCTGGTGCTAATCACCTGTGTTCCTGGCTAGGGCCACAATGTATGAGGGGGGGGGTGGGACAACCTACCGGCACCCCCTCTGTGGTGGCTATTGCTGTTTCTCCGTTGGCTCGGCATGGTCGGGTCTCCTGGTCCAGTGGGTTGTTCTTTCTCTGGCGTTCTCTGGCATCTCCGGCGTTCAGTGGTGGCGATCTCCTCCTTAGGCGCGCAGCTCCGCCTACTTTCCGGGCCGGCCACGTCCTTTCCGGCTCCGCTGAGCCGGAACTCGGCATCTGCGCACGCCCCTTTCTTCTCTCTTCACGGCAGCCCTCGGTGTACTCCTTCTCCGCCGCCAGGGATCGCTCAAACGCGCACCTTGCCTTGCTCGCCGCCTTGCTCGCCGCACCACCAATGCCGTCCACGCCAGGATCGCCGCTGCCGCCATCGTTGCCGCCACTGCCGCCGTCTCCGCTATCTCCGCCGTCTTTCAGCCGACCACACAGGGTGCCCCCCACCCCTCTAAGGGTGGGTACCCATTTACCTACTTGCAATTAGGTTGCTTTCGAGACCACTGGTAGGCGGGAGCTGGGACGAAGGTCGAGAGCTCACCTCGACCGCGGTGGTACTCGAACAGCCATAGTGGCTGCTCGGGTGATGTTACAGTGCAGGCGTTTTAACTGCCTGCGCCACCGCTCCCCTCACAACAGACCTGCGAGGTCAATTGGGTGGACAGACTGGGGGATGGTGACCCAGCAAGCTGAAGGATGAGTCAGTACAAAGCTGGGGCTCACTGCCTTGCCACCCAAAGGGTTTGGCAGGTAGGGTTGCCAGCCTCCAGGTGGTGTCTGGAGATCTCCTGGGATTACAACTGATCTCCAGGTGACAGAGATCAATTCACCTGGAGAAAATGGCAGCTCCAGAGGATGGGCTGTGTGGCATTACACCCCTGATGCCCCTCCACTCCTCAAACCCCACCCTCCTCAAGCTCCACCCCCCAAATCTCCAGGTATTTCCCAACCCAGACCTGGCAACCCTAGCTGAGGAAGTGGCACCTTCCATTGCCTTTATCACAAGGGGCCCATTAAGCCTCATGACAAAGATAGGAGATGGTCAGTTCTTAGGGTTACCAATAGCGTTGCCGGCCCCAAAAGCAGTGGAAGGATTTTTTTAGGTGTGGAGACTGGTTAAACAGTGTCATGTGAGATCACTACACTGAGCAATTTCCCTCAACCTCTAGTGTAAAAACCATAGAGATGTGACACATTTCTAGAGTGACACATTTCTAGAGTGTCACAGAACATAACAACATTATTTCTAGGATCCCAGCCAGAAGAGACATCACACCAACTAGGGGTGTGCATTCATATCTACCTGAACAATACCTTATTGGTATTTTCCAGGTATATTTCAGTATCCCAAAGGTATCCGGGATTTTTCAGAAAAACCAGGAAAAAATTCCTCCCAAAATCCCAGATACATTTGGAGAGTACTGGGAGTATAGGATAGCCCACCCACACCAGTTCAGGAATGGGAGGGAACCCTGTACTTTTTGCAGTACATTAAACAACAACCCACAGAGGTAGGCTACCCTCTCTGGATTCAGAACAATATGCCACCAGAATCTCTACAGTAGTCTATAATCCCCTCCAGCTCAGAGCAGAGATTCAAATCTCTCAGCTGGCATCTGGGACTTAACACATTAGCAACTCTACCCAGAATTGCACACTTTACGCTTAATGGTTAATGTGTGGTTAATGTGGATACAGACTTCAGTCCATCGTCGACATAGAGGTCTCGTTCCACAAACCGTCTAGCGTCCAGGCCATACTTCTCTTCTCCTATACGAGCGGTTTGGTGCAACCCATAGTTGGCAATCGCGAGAGATTGGGCCATTTCCAAAAATGTGCACCCTCATGCAATATTCAGTGACCTGCTGGCTATGTTGTTCATCGCTGAACCACAGGAATCGCAAGTAGTTGCGGTGGTCTTCTCTGACGAGGAAGGAGTAAAACATCTGCTGGATGTCTGCCACAACAGCAAGGGCGTAGACTTTCCAATTTCCCGGGGGGGGCTGGGGCTGGGCCAGAGGCATTGCTAAGTCATTAAAAGAACTGGGACGCAGTGACTTTATAGGGAGGAGCTAGTGATATCACAGGCATGGTCACTATCTGTGGAGGTGGACCCATGTGGGATTTAGGGATGGGCTCCCCAGAAATTTAGGGAGGCCTGGGAACTGCCCTAGCAATGTCCCTGGGCTGGGCTAACCCCAGTAACAGTTGCCTTTTTATTAGCACACTGCTTAGAAACTTAGAAAGCCCCCCCACACCCTACACTGGAATAAGAACATAATATCAGGCCATACCACATTGCAATAAAGCCCCTACAACTGTATACAGAAATACTGAGCTTCCCTACCATTTGCCACAACTAGCCCACCACACAAGAAGAAGAGATTGGATTTATACCCCGCCCTTCACTACCCAAGGGAGTCTCAGAGCGGCTTACAAACTCCTTTCCCTTCCCACAACAGACACCCTGTGAGGTAGGTGGGAATGAGAGAATTCTGACAGAAACTGCTCTTTTTCAAGAACGGCTGTGCCAGAGCTTGTGACTGACCCAAGGTCACATCAGCAGGTGCAAGTGGAGGAGTGGGGAACCAAACCCGGTTCT
>NW_015161475.1:92847-96653 GCF_001447785.1 Gekko japonicus | reverse complement strand
AATTTATAGAATATGCTTGCAATGGACTGGAATTCTTTGAAAGATGCACAGATGCTCCATGGCAATTACTGAATTAGAAAATGCTTGCTGAAGGTAGAAAGTTTGAAAACCAGTGTGATACACTGCATCATACCACCAAATACCGCCACATGCCCTTTATCATATACAATGAAATGCTGATGGTCATATCCCACACTGAAATCAAATGAGGAGTGTCAAATATAGATACTTAATATTTAGAGAGATCTCAAGCAGACAGCACCTGGGCAATATCTGAACTTCAGGCATTTAGGAGGAAAATTCTGGAGATCAAATTCATTTTGGTTTGAGTGAAATCTTTGAAAAAAACATGACGTCTGACTAAAAGGTACCATTTACAATTTCTCACCCAGCATTGCAAGCGCAGAGGCAAAACCTTGCAGGGGGGGAGGGGCGCAATGCTCCCTCTAAGCAGTGGAGTCGTGTGAACAAAAAGTCTACTTTGTGAGCTGCTGGCATTAAAGTTGTGAGTGAGCGATTTGGCTATTGCATCGATTAGTTTGCTCTGGAGCCATCCGGAGGCTACAAAACTGTTGAGCTAGCTCACACTCAGCTTAGAGGGGACACTGGAGAGGCGCTGCGCTCGTTGGCTCCCAGGGGCGCGCAAAGGGCTTGGGCTGGACTGGGGACTGTCCGGTGGCTCCCATCATTTCCTCACCCCCAACCTGGCCGCCCACTCACCGGAGCTCCCCCGACGAGCAGGAGGGCAACTCCCCTTAACAGCAGCAGCCACAGGCTGGTGGGGAAGAGGCTCCGTGAGTACGTGCGGGCAGAAAACTTTTCCAGGAAGCAGTTTACCCCCACAGGACCTTTTGGCAAAACCACTCTGAACATGCTCAACCATACAAAGAAGGCGGGGGGGGGACGACAAGAGATGCACGCTGCACGAGCTTTGGGGCGCCGAGCTCAAGATTTATGTCCTCGACTCCTTCCCAAACGTATTTGTTTTTCGCGCCTGTTATCACCCCCCTTACCACGACGTCGCCTCCACCGTCTTCCGTTGGCGGACAAGCCCCATTGTGTCTTTGCACTTTATGCAAACTCCAACAGGTACTAATCCAGCCAGGCCAGCACACTCACGGAGGGGCACAAGCGCCTGCACGCTTGCAGCTTTGCAGCACACAAACCACCTGACCTTTAAGGAAACAATTTGTGTGAACGCGCGTGCGCTTTGCGCAGGCCCTCGCCAGTTTACACCAATTGCACTCCTCTCGCCACACATACAAATGCACATGACTGTAAGGATGCGCAGCTGCAGGTTTTTTGATTTTTTAAAAAGGAACGTATACATGCAAGGCATGCCCCCTCCCTTGGCAAAGGACACGCGCCGATCCTCCGACTGGTGAAGCCGGAGTGTTTGACTTCAGCGGGCCCGGCTCCCCATTCTAAGCAGATGCTTTGATTCCTTGATTTCATTGGAATATTCTTCCAGACCGAAGCCCGGGTGGGATCCTGCGGGTTAAAGTGGGCTGGGTTCCTTAACAACAGAAAGGCGTTTGCAGTAGGTATCCCCCCCCCCAGTTCCGAATCCTAAACGGATTTGCCTGGAAGTGATCAGTCACACATCGGTTTGAGTATGACCTGCATCTCCCGGACTTGGAAGGAAGCCCTGGTGGGACACTCGGCTTGGGATTCACTTCCCACTAAAAGAGCAGCGAATCCTGCTGCTCCGAAGCCCGTCGTGCATTTCTTTTCTTTCTTTTTTTATTCTCAGGTAAATGTGAGGCCGTGGCTCGGGCGGCGCGCAGCCGCTGCAGTGCCAAGAGGCGCGATGACACCCTGCCCTTCTTTTTTTTCCTTTTTCTTTTTTAATGGGGGGGGGGACATCCAGAAGGAACCAGTGGAGATCCGAAACTTTCTCCTCAAGCTTCCCTCCGCGCTTTGAGCGGGATTGTCCTTTCTCGGGGCTGGGGGGAGGCTGCACCTTCTGCCCTTCAGCAAATTCTCCCATAATTTCTGGAGGGCATTTGAAAGCAAAAACTCGCTCCCCCCACCCTTTGCCTTGCAAAAGAGGAGCATTCTGCTTAGGTATGTCTCGCGACGCTGCCCCACCCACCCCATCTCTCGCCTGCCTCCATCTCGCTTCCTCAGACCGCTTGCCCCGGTTCCCGCGCCTCTGAAGTAGCACGCGCACGCGCTAATCTCGACCCGCCCAATAGGCACGCCAGGCAGAGTCCTGGGCCCGCTCCCCGCCCGGCGCTTTCTTTGGGCTCCGTGCTGAGGAAGGAGGGAGGGGACTGGCAGCAGTCAAACATTCACTCGCCCCGCCCCCGACAACGCACGGAGCAGTCGGTTCTAGGCTGGCTGGCTGGCCTGGTGGACGGGCGATGCGCAGCGGGTGCACCCGGGCATGTTCCGCTCAGCGCCACCCCGCTCGCCCGGCGCAGCCCCACCCACGCTGCCGCGGCCTCCTCGGGCACAGCCGAGAGGCGCCTCCGGACTCGGAGCGGGCGGGCCTTCCCGCGCTCCCCCAGGCAGCAGAGCCAGAGGAGGAGGGGTGGGGGGCGCTGCTCTGCTCTGGTGGGCGGGGCTCCTGGGGAATTTTGGGGGGGCTCGCGCCCCGGAGCCCCCCGAAGATTACGCCGGTGCACAACAGCTATAGCTTCCTTCCTGAAGCGGATGAGCACTCCAAGTAGGCTGTTCGTCAAGTCTGATCCTGTGAGGAGGGCCCTGTTCAGTGAAAGACCTTGAAACTGTGCACTGGCGTCGAAGACCACTCGGATCTGACCTGGCTTCTGTGGATGGTATACTCCAAAGAATGGGAGATACCAGCATTCCTCACCTTCCTTAAGAGGAGGCGCGAGTTCTGCATGCCTGTTCTGAAGCACTTTGTCCATGAATTCCACAAAATGCACCTTCATCTCAGGCTTCCGTTCTAGGGTCCTGCACAAGGTTCTGAGTCGAGACAAGGCCTGTCTGCGGCTGTTGGGTAGATGCTGCCTAGGCACTCGGAAAGGGAGCGGAGCCACCCAGCTTCCAGATTCTTCTTGCCCTTTGTCCATCAGCTGCAGGAACTGCTTGTCATCTACAGATGGAGCAGATTCAGACAAGGCCTGTCTGTGGCTGTTGGGTAGATGCTGCCTAGGCACTTGGAAAGGAAGCGGAGCCACCCAGCTTCCAGATTCTTCTTGCCCAAGCCCTTTGTCCATCAGCTGCAGGAACTGCTTGTCTTCTACAGATGTAGCAGGTTCGTTGTCGTCCTTCGTAGTCTGGAACACTGTAGTTCTCAAGCCGGAGTCTCTTTCAATCAGGGTGCAGTGATCTGGACATGGCTTCGGTGGGAGGGTCGCCCATTGTCTAGGATGCTTGTGGCAAAGATGCTAATCCAAATTGGCATCTGCAGGCGATCTATGCACACGTTCCCCACTATGACCCACCCTAGCTCTAGTCTCTGAGCATGTGGCATGCCAGGAGGTCCTCTGAGCAGATCATGACCGGCCAGTAGGTCAGGGATGTCCGTTCCCAACAGGAGCAGGATCTCCGCGTCGGGATCCAGGGGAGGAAGTTGGCTTGCAATAGGTGCTAAATGAGGATGATGGAGTCCGACGTCTGGCGTAGGAATCTGATCACGGTCATCTGGTAGATCCAACAATGATCGCAGGGGGAACTGAGTTTCGCCGTTGAGTGATTCTATCTGGAACCCGACAGCTGTCCTCCCCGCTGTGTAGAGTATATTGGAGTTCTTCACCCTAAATATTGAAGAGCCCAAAGAATGCCCGGCTAAGTTGACGTACATCTTTGCGGACTTCTCCGGATGGCCTGTAGGG
>NW_015161475.1:44537-92837 GCF_001447785.1 Gekko japonicus | reverse complement strand
GTAGGGAAAACCTTAGCGAGACATATCTGATGGCAGGATTGTTGAGTCTTTGTGCTGCCACAAACCTGAGTACAGTGGGTGCCAACATGCTGAGTGGGAGTACTCGATGCTTCTGCCAAGGTTGTCGTGGCGGAGGAGTCAGGCGTGGGTTGCTTTGGCGTATCAGAGTCCAGATGCAGGGCACCGGGGTGCTTGGGGCTGTCACACACATGACACTTGATAGCAGCTGTGCAGTCCTTACATCTGTGCTCCTTGGACTCACAGCACCTGAAGCATAACTGGTACTCCTTGATGAAAGCCTTCCGCTCCTCCAACGGCTTTGTTCTGAACTCCCTGCACTTGTTCAGAGGGTGCGGCTTCTTGTGAAACAGACAAAATGGCTCTGGCGTCTCCGTCGGCATCATTGCCTTCCGTTCCAAAGGTCCCTCCCTTCTTTTGGCGGGATAGCAGACAGCTCCATCTTCTGCACAGACACCGCTGTCTTAGCCCTGGTTCCTCGTAGAGGTGCTTTCTCAATGTGAGAGCCCACACGGTTTGTAGACCATCCACAGTGAGCCTTGTTCCGAATCATCGCAGCCTGTGAGACAAAATTTACGAGGTACGAGAAGGGAGGGTACATACCCTGACATGCAACTTTGTAGCCGGCTACCACTTTGCTCCACTCATCCTGCAGTGCAGGCGGCAACTTCTCCTGGATCTCTAAATGTGCCGTGCATTGGCCGAAACTGGCGAGTCCTGATAATGCGTCTTAACCACTTGAGCCACCGCAGCTCCATATGATACACTATCCACTTTACTAAATGATGATTATAAATAGAACACATTAGTTTGCTATAAGGTTTTTGCAGTGTATATTTATTTGTTGCTAGATTCTCCTAACACTGCAGCTCAGGTTGCTTCAACTTCCAGGTGAGGCCTGAAGATTTCCCAGAATTGTAACTGATCCTCAAACTGCAGAGATCATCTCCTCTAGAGATGATAGCTGATTCAGACTCAATGGCATGACACCCCTCTGAGGTCCCTCCTTAAAACCCACCCTATCTATCCTCAAACCCTCCAGGAATTTCCCAAACTGGAGTTGGTGTCCATATCTCAGCTAAAGAGGGGACACTTCCTCCAAACTTAGATTCAAGTGTAAAAAGCTATCAGGGGATCATCTCCGATCCATGTCCCTGTGCAGAAGCTTTCCTCTTCCCAGCAGGCCATATTCTTAGTGCCCCCCCCTCGTCTAAGGGCCTGTTTTTTAAAATGAGTGCATGTGCACCTCTGCTGAGAGTCAAATAACGCCCCTGTGGCCATTTCAATTTGGAAAATACTATGAGGGGGAGGCTGTGCCCTGGGCCTGATCTGAATCAGTCTCCCAGAGGAACATGGGAAATGAGCTCCTAGATGCTGCCGTCAAAGTGAAGGCAATGAGAGTTAGGCCAGGGAGCCCCAATTTAACTCATTAAAGTTTTTTAACATCTAAGTTGACTCTAAAACACCTTATGCAATGGTCCAGGCCAGGGGTGGTTCCTGGTTTTTTTGGGCTCTGGGCAGACAGTTCCCAGGGCCCTCCTCTCCAGAGTACAGAGATCGGTTCCCCTGGAAAAAATGGGTACCTTGGGGGAGTGGAGCCTCAGGAGGGGAGGGGAGGGGAGGGACTTCAATGGGGTATAATGCCCTAGAGTCTACCTTCCAAAGCAGCCATTTTCTCCAGGGGAACTGATCTCTGTCACCTGGAGATCAGTTGTGTATGCTCCCTCTAAGCTGTGGAGTCTTGTGAGCAAAAATTCAAATCTGTGAGCTACTGGCATGAAAGTTGTGAGCAAGCGATTTAGCTACTGCACAAATTAGTTTGCTCTGGAGCTATTCTTCCTGAGCGAAGACAAAAATGTGTGAGCTGGAGGCTAAAAAACTATGAGCTGGTTCACACTAACTCAGCTTAGAGGGAACACTGGTGTAATCTCAGGAGATCTCCAGCCACCACCTGGAGGTTGTATAAATATATAGACAGATTGTCAGGACATACTTAGTGGCATATGTTGTGTGTTAATCACCACCACTATGACAGAAGCCTAATCGGCAGAGGGAGAACCTATCAGTGGACCAGATGGAAAACTAGTGAAGGAGAAGTGTTGAAACTCTATTTCAGTGAGAATGTATGTGCTGACAACTGGGGATATAGTTAATATGTTGTAATATAGTAAATATGACATGGAAATATAATTTTCAGTTCACAGCTAAAGAGTACCAGCTATCTGAAGAAGCGAAACGTGAACGCGGCAGTGAAGCCAGTCATGTATAGCTGTCATGCATAAGAACTGGAACTATTGCACTCCTGAAGTTTTTTATACAAAGGAATTGTGGACTTTAATTGTATTCCTACTTTGTATCAAGTACTTTTTGATCCTAGCTCTTTAAAATATATATATAAGGGTTCTTTAACAAAGATTTCAAATTGTTTGAATTGTTTCATACAATATAATTTTTCTGCTTTTGTTTGTAATTCATTCACGGAGTGTCTTTATATTTATACAATCTCCTCCCGTGAGTTCTCATTTTTGATATACCACCTGGAGGTTGGCAACCCCAAGCATGGGTGGCGCACTGCTAGCATGTGAGTGGGTGGGGAGGGGAAGCAGCCATGGGCAATGCTCCCTCTAAGCTATGGAGTCTTGTGAGCAAAAATTCTACTTTGTGAGCTACTGGCATTAAAGTTGTGAGTGAGCAATTTGGCTGCTGCATAAATTAGTGTGCTCTGGAGCCATCCATCCTGAGCTAAGACAAAAATGTGTGAGCCAGAGGCTAAAAAACTGTGAGCTAGCTCACACTAACTCAGCTTAGAGGGAACACTGGCCATGGGCCCTGCCAGAAACACTGGGCCCCTGGCAGCCACCCCATCTGAGGTTATGCCGACACTGGCCTTGGCCCTTATGCAAGAGGACTTACGCCCTTAGTTCTCTTCCATTAAGGTTGCTAGCTCTGGGATGGGAAATACCTGGAGATTTTGTGGAGCCTGAGGACAGCAGGGTTGGGGAGGGGGAGGGACTCCAATGGGGTATAATGCCTTAGAGTCCACCTTCCAAAGCATCCATTATCTCTAGGTGAACTGACCTCTGTCACCTGGAGATTGGTTGTAATCCCAAAGATCTCCAGCCATGACCTGGAGGTTGTCAACCCTATCTCCCATACATCTTTAGCCTTCTCCCTGCTGCCATCACTGAAGCCAGGGACGGTGTCCGCATACTCTGCGGTTGTCCACATATACCAGGGCCCACGGCTGCTGACTCCCAACTCACACATCTCTTCTGATGCCTGCTCTCCAGCCTTTTCACTGCCTGCTTGTGAGTGCTTTGTCATCTGTGCTCCCAGCTGCATAAGATGTCTAGTGCCACTGGAGAAGGACATGTGGGTGGCGCACAAAGCATCAGTGTTCCTGGTGGCCATGGTAGCGGCAGTCCTAGCTGCACCCACCATCCAGCGTCATTCAGGAAAGGGGGTCCAGGCATTACGAGCAGCTATTACTGCAGGAGATGGGAGAGCTTTGGGTGGGCAGGAGAATGATGCACAAGCAAGTGGGGTCACTCTTTGCTCAGGGCCCCACAAAAACTTGAAACCAGCTCTGACAGAAGACTTAGATCAGCAAAATGGAGCCTTGCATGTGTCGTACTTTACTGAAGCATGAGACAGAGTGCAGTTCACGGAGTCCACATCACTTGCACTCCTCTCTCTCTCTCTCTCTCTCTCTCTCTCTCTCTCTCTCTCTCACACACACACACACACACACACACACACACACACACACACACACATGATAGCAGCATCTGTTCCATGTGTGGGATTTTCTTTTCCAATGGCAGCACAGTAAACTTCTCTGCATTGTTCCAACCCAAGGATAATCATTTTTTTTAAATGAGGACTTGGCAGTAGACAGCCCGGGCAAGCCATTCAAAACAGCAAATGGCGGTCTTGACAGAAGGGCTTCCAAGCCCCCATCTGAAGTGCCCAAAGAGCTTAGGGACCCCATATCAGATCAGCTGGAGGTGTCTGTGGCATGCTAAAGGGCGCCAAGCAAGCAGGCAACCGTCTCCAAGAGGAGAGCCCCCTGGGGCAAAAAACGCTTTCCTGTCTCTTGCTAGTTGGGCCCGCTTGTCTACAACCGCGAGCAATCCACTTTGCTATCCTGCACCAATGTTGTGACATTTCTACGAAACCACTTTGCCATTGAGAAAAACTCTCACCTCGCAGCTGCTGTGCATTGCTGCGATGTTTGCAGATTGTATGCACTCAATGGGTAGCAATCTGCTAAAGGTTTTGGTGAGCCATAGCACACACACAAAAACTGCACATTTATTGACCCAAAACAAAGACTATATCCAAAGAAAACAAAAGTGTATTGATTTGTTTTCTTGTAGTTGGTATTTTCTCCGGCAAGCTGTAGCTTGATTGTGATTTGTTTTTGTGTCTCACTTTTTTATGTGTCTATTGATTTAGAAAGGGGGGGAGGGAGAGAGAAAGAAGAATTTGAAGTGAGATTCTCAGATCCGTCACTGCTGTGTTTACCAGGTCATCAAGAGCTTTGAGGAAGATTATAAATTCATGACTGCTATGATTTAGGATTTGGGACTTGATCACCAAGAAAAACCTCTCTTAAGGTCATCCATTAAAGATCTAATATTTTAGGGCTATCAACATAGGAACATAAAACAGCTTATAGTGACCTGGCATTTTCTTCTTATTAAATTTTGCTAAGCTATTCTATATGACCTCTCCTCCCCAAAATATGATTAGAGAGCTTTTGAACTGCTCAAAAGTGCTGAAACAACTGAGATAATCTGTGCTATTATTGCTGTGTGGGTGTGGAATGGAATAGTATAGCCCAATCTCAGCAGATCAGGGAAGCTAAGCAGGGTTGGTACTTGAAAGGAAGAGCACCAAGGAAGACTGCAGAGGAAGGCAACGGCAAACCCCCTTTGCTTTTCATGCCTTGAAAGCCCCTTGCTGGAGTCACTATAAGTTCATGGTATAGCCGATCGCATCAGATCTCAGAAGATAAGCTTGGTTGGTGGGAGACCACCAAGGAAAGCTCTGCAGAGGAAGGCAATGGCAAATCACTTCTGCTTCTCATTTGCCTTGAAAGCCCCTGACTGTGGTCGCCATAAGTCCATGATATAGCCTGATCTCATCAGAAGCTAGGCAGGGCTGGTACTTGGATGAGAGACCACCAAGGAAGACTTTGCAGAGGAAGGCAATGGAAAATTGCTTCTAACTTGCCTCGATAATCATATGGGGTTTCCATAAGTTTATGGTACTTTATACACACACATTATTTCTGTAGGAGAAAAATCTTGGGGGAAGTATTTATATATTTTTAAAAATTATACCCTGCCCTCCAACAGAAGAGCCCCCTAAGTTGGAGGACAGGTCCTTTAACTGGTGGAAGTCTTCAAATCTAAGTAAAAGGAAAAGTAGGGTATGCATATTTAAATAAAGGTTGCTTCGTGGAGTGATAGGATGGGGTAGGGTGAGGATCCTCCCCAGCGCCTCAGACTCAAGGCGGTTAGTTGCAAGTGCCTAATGACAGTACAACAGTCCCTCAACAAGAAGCAAACACCACACAGGATAAAAACATCTCCAGCTGAAAAAAGGATCATTTAGTGGGGGAAGTGAAAGGCCTTTACAGGAGAGGTACTGGCAAACATAGAGTCTGACTCAATATAAAGCACCTTTGTGTGATCGCAGCATGGGTAAAAGGCAGCAAATCCAAAAGACACAATCCAGAATGAAGCGACAGGACACCATCTGAGAACATTCCTTCTGCGAGAAAATACACAAAAATCAGTCTCAGAAGATCCAAAGTGAAACATAACTTGGTGTAAAGAACAAAATATTATCTCCAAGCTTTTGGGGGGTGGGTGGGGTGGGGGCTTCTCTCTGCCTTCTAAGCAAAAGCTGAAACTGACCACAGCCTGAAAGCAGGATGTGTCTCACTGACTCATGATGCTGCAAGACTGTTGCTGCATACCTATTGCAAAGCTGCTGGAAGCCCGTTTTGCTGGACTGAACTGGGCTGCTACAAACTAGGCTGATGGAAATGTCAGATAGGCACAATGACAAGGGCCCTTTCCAGATGTTTCTTCCACAAGTACCAGGAACATGGCAACCACATGTGTCAGGAGTGCATGCTACCCATGATGCTGTCATATTGTCTGAACATATATGTGTGTCCCAGAAACCTGAAGATCAGTGGCCAGTTTGTGCCTCCAAAAGCTCTGTTGGGATAACCGCGATACCTTGCATATCAAGAGCACAGTGCAGGGCATTCACAACTACCTCCCCTTCACACCCCCAGTGACCCCAGCTCCATGCCCAGAAGATGGCAAAAAAACCCCTTCAGGATCCCCGGGCAAACTGGCCTGGAGATAAATTGCTTCCTGACCCCAAAGTGGCAATCAGCATTTCCCTGGGCATGTAAGAAAGGAACACAAGAAGTAAGCACGGAGGCAACTTTCCCTCTAAACTGAGCTAGTGTGAGCTAGCTCACAGTTTGTTAGCCTCTGGCTCACACATTTTTGTCTTAGCTCAAGAAGGATGGCTCTAAAGCAAACTAATTTATGCAGTAGCCAAATCGCTCACTCACATCTTTAATGCCAGGTGCTCACAAAGTAGAATTTTTGATCAAAGGACTCCACAGCTTAGAGGGAGCATTGGCACTGAGGCAACCCTTCCTGCCCTCCCTCTCATGATCTGCCAAAGTGCACAGAATCAGCATCGCTGTCATATGGCCATCCAGCCTCCGTTTGAAAATGTCCAAAGAAGGAGAGCCCACCACCTCCAAAGGAAGCCATGCATGATACACTGCACACTTTACTGGTACACAACACACACACCCACCAACGGCCGACCGGACGCATATATACAGTCTGGGGAACCTCCCATTGGCCCATTCAAACCTCCCGCCAATGTCCCATTGGTTCCCCTAGTGGCAGGGTGCAGGAGCCTGGTCCCCATTGTTCTCAGGACTCAAATTCCGCTGTATCGCGGGCACCCACTGGCGGTCCGCGGAAACAACATCCCTCCTCCCATGGTCTGGACCCCTCCCAAGTCTGATAGTCTTTGAGGGGAAGCTGGTGGCCGTCATTCCCGTGATGAGCATCTTGGTGCCGGTGGCAGATCGAGTGTGTCCTGGGCCCCCTCGGCTTGTCTGGACTCTGATTATGGAGCGGCCATTGTGGGGCAGTTCGCGGGCTCTGCTCCCCTAGGTTCCTGCTCGATGACGGGACTTGGAACGAGGCATGGTGGGGCTGGTAGCGGGGGTTCCCACTCCAGCTCTTCAGAAACACTCGCCTCCAGGGTGTGTGTGTCCAGCTCCTCGTCCTGCCGTGGCAGCCGGTGCCAGCGCAAGTGGTCTACAGGCTTGCAGAGGAGTGGCCATCTTCCGTCGATACCTCATAGGAGACGGGGCCCGTGGGGTGAATGATTCAGCCGGGAATCCACTCTGTCCCCTTGCCAAAGTTCCCGACATAGTCAGGGTCCTCCGGAAAGAACCCCCGAGGTGCCTCACGCTGTTCCGTCAAGGGTTGTGACTCCGGGGCCTTGTCGGGGTGGAGGCGGTACAGGAGCGTTGTTGGTCAGTGACCCATCAACAGTTCGGCCGGGCAGCAGCCGCTCACTGGGTTCGGGGTGGTCCTCTGCACCAGCAGATACCAGGCGATGCGCGACTCCCAGTCCCCTTCCGGTATCCTGCTCAAGGCCTCCTTCGCTGATCGCACCATCCGCTCTGCTTGTCCGTTGGTGGCCGGGTGGAACGGTGCTGAGCGGATGTGTTTAATAAGATTCCGGCGGAGGAAGACCCATTTTCGGATACTATGGAGTCCGGCAGGCCATGGGTTGCGAATATCTTCTGTAGGGCCTGGATGGTTGCCGCCGCGGACGTGGCCGACACTGTGCTGATTTCCAGCCACTTGGAGTGAGAGTCCACGGTTACGAGGAACAGTCGGCCTTGGAAGGCCCCCGCAAAGTCTATGTGTAGCCTCGACCATGGCCTTCAGGTCACCTCCCAGGATTGCGAGGGCACCTTCGGGGGACTGGGGCGGACCGCTTGGCATGTGGGGCAGCCTTTGACAAGGTTTTCGGCCTCCGCCTCGATACCCGGCCACCAGACGTAGCTACGGGCCAGGGCCTTCATTCTAACGATGCCCGGGTGAGCCTCGTGCAAGTCCCGGAGGACCTGTTTTTGAAGGGTGCAGGGTACCACCACCCTATCTCCCCACAGCAAGCACCCCTTGTCTGCCAAGAGTTCGTGATGATGGCTTTTGAAAGCGGCAAAGTCCTGCCCCTCTGGATCCCTGGGTCACCCCCTCACCACCCAGCCGAGAACACGGGCGATAATGGGGTCCTTGGTGGAGTAATGGGCAATGTCAGCAGCCTGCAGCGGGGCGACCGGAAGGTCCTCCAATTTCAAAATCGCATAGGCCGGCGCCGGATCCTCTTCTACGATGGGCAAGGGCAAGCGGCTCAAGGCGTCGGCCTGACCTTCCTGGGCTGGTGCTGCAGCGTAAACTCGTAGTCCGCGAGGAAAACAGACCACCACAAGACCCGTGGCAAGAAGACTTGGGGTGTCTGGCAGTCCGTTGTGAAAAGTCTCAGCAGGGGCTTATGGTTCGTGACGATGGTGAAGTGGCGGCCATAGACAAAGTCGTGGAATTTCTTCACGCACGCCACAATCGCCAACCCCTTGCGGTCTATCTGGGCGTAGTTCCTTTCCGCCGCAGACAGGGTCCGCGAGTAGTACACTACGGGCACCTCCCGGCCGTCCAGAAGGCAGTGTACCAACACCGCACCCACCCCATACGAGGATGTGTTGCAGGCCAGGACCACAGGCAACTTCTCATCGAAGTGGGCCAGTTGCAGGTTGGCAATGAGCAGAGCCTTGACCCCTTTGAATGTCGCAGCCTCCTGTGGCCCCCACTGCCATGGGGTCTGTTTATTGAGGAGATGGTGGAGGGGCTCCGCTACCACCACCTTGTGGGGGAGAAACACGTGGTAGAAGTTCAGGAGCCCTAAGAACGCCTGGAGCTCCTGCCTCGATTCGGGCACCGGGGCCTCTACGATGGCCTTCACCTTGTCGTGGGCTGGACACGTCGACAGTGAATCCCAGGAAGTCCACCGATGGAACCCCCAGCAAGCATTTCTCCCTCTTGACCTTTAACCCAGCGTCGTGGAACCAGCGGAGGACGGTGCGGAGTCGGTCCGTGGATTCGGGTGGTGAGGCGGTGGCGATCAAAACATCGTCGAAGAACGGGGTGACTCTGGGAATCCCTTTGAGAAGAGAGTCCATTAAACACTGGAACAGTCCTGGAGCTACACTCACTCCGAATTGCAGCTGCTTGACCTTAAACGCCCCCCGATGCGTCACTATCATCTGTGCCTTCACCGTGGCCTCATCTACTGGCAGCTGCTGATATGCCTGGGCCAGATCCAATTTCCCAAAATTTTTGGTGCCTGCGAGGGTTGCTAACACGTGGCTTACGACTGGGACCGGATAAGGGTGGTCCTGTAGGGCCTAGTTAATTGCGCATTTATAGTCCGCACAGATGCGGACGGACCCGTTGGGCTTGACAACCGTGATGATGGGCGTTTCCCATTTCACATTCGTCACTGGTTCCAAGATTCTCTGGGCCACTAATTTATCTAACTCTGCATCTATCTTCGGTTTGACTGACAAGGGCACATTCCAATAGCGCAGTCTTACGGGGGCTACTTTGGGGTTGAGCTGCAGCGATACAGGAGGGCCCGTATATTTACCCAGGGCCTCGTCGAAAACGGAGGGAAATTCTTGGCACATGGCCTGGAAATCGTTCGGGGCGCACATCTGGATTCCCCCAATCATGATGCCCAGGGCTTTGAACCAGGCTCGGCCCAATAAGCTGACCAGGTCCCCTTTCACCACTATTAAGTCCAGGTAGCCCATGAACCCCTTATATTGTACCCAGTAACTGCCGACTCCCTTAATGGGCACACTATTCCTCTGAAAGTCCATGAGAGTCAGCGGGAATGGGTGTAAACGGCCCCCCCTTAGGACACAGTCTTTTTAAGGTGGCCTCCGAGATGATGGAGGCCGCGGAGCCCAAATCAAGCTCCATCGTACAGGGGGACCCTTCTATCTGCACTTGTACCTGTATTCTGGGGACCGAGGGTTGGCCTGGGAGGCACAGTACCTGATCAGCGATGTGGTAGAGGTCCTTGGAGTGCCCGGCATCTTCAAAATGAGCAGACGCTTGTCTCCACTGCGCCTTACTTGCCTTAGAGCGGCACACGCAAGCGATGTGGCCGGTCCGCCCGCAGTTTCAGCAGATTGCATCGTGGAACCGGCATGACTCCCTCTCGTGCTTCTCCCCACGGCTCGTGCAGTCGGCAGCTGCAGCGCGGGGTCTTTCTTGCCCTTGAGAGTGACGTTTGGGGCCTGCATATGCTCGTTGGACCTCTTGCTCCTCAGGGTCGTCCGGCTCAACCTGCTGGGCCGCGGTTGTGGCGGGGTGCGATCGCTCCCAGGCGATGGCGGTGGATAGGGCAGAGGTGGGGGTGATGGTCTCCGCTTCGATGATCTGTCGTTTGAGCTTCTCCTCCCTTAGTCCCACGACGAAGCGTGGGTCTAAGTTCACCCCGAACTTACAGTCTGCGGCCAGATGGCGGAGCTCCGCGAGGAAATCCGCAACTGTCTCCCGGGCGAGCTGGTTCCGGTTGTAGAATGCCAGCCAGCAGGTCATCTCCGATGGCTTCGGAGCATAGTGGTCTTGCACCGCCTTGACTATCTGGTCAAAGGAGCAGGCATCGAGATCCATCGGGGACAGCAAGGTTCGGCTAGGGACACGACGGCGGTTCCGCAGGAGGCGAGGAGGAAGCCTCTCTTTTGTGCGTCTTCCGTCACCTTGTAGAAGGTGAGCGCGGACTTTACGCCTCATACCCATGCGCTCCAATCTTGCAGCCGAGCTGTGTCGAAGGGCGGCAGCAGGCCTGGTCCGGACACAGTTGCCATTGTGCACGTCGGGCTTGGCGGTGCCAAATTGGCGTCTCCTGCTGTCTCGCTCATCGGTCAGCGGTGGAGCCCGGCTGGCTTAGTGGCTGGATCCCATCCTCGTCGCCACTGTTGTGTAGTGGGTTAGCCACATGGAAGAATTGCTTAGGCATGCATGATACACTGCACACTTTACTGGTACACAACACGCACACCCACCAACGGCCGACCGGCCACATATATACAGTCTGGGGAACCTCCCATTGGCCCATTCAAACCTCCCACCAATGTCCCATTGGTTCCTCTAGTGGCAGGGTGCAGGAGCCTGGTCCCCATTGTTCTCAGGACTCAAGCTCCGCTGTATTGCGGGCGCCCAGTGGCAGTTCGCGGACACAACAACTGAGGAACAGCTCTGTCAGGAAGTTCTTCCTAATGTTTAGTTGAAAACTCTTTTGATTTATTGTGATCTCATTGGTTCTGGTCTGACCTTCTGGAGCAACAGAAAACAACTTCCCACCATCCTCTATATGACAGCTCATGCTCTTGGCATACGTGGTTGCTGGATCCTAGTTTGCATGGATGTAACCTCGTAAATGGTCCCAAAACAGTGCATACACTATCCTTGATTAGTCCTCCAGCCTGGAGTTCGTGTACATAGAAGCAGCTGTTTGCACTTATGCCTCCTCATCCAGCTAGGCATATAAGCCCTGAAGCCTTATTATGTGAGTATACGACCTTTAGCCATGCCAGGTCTCCCACTTTGGCAGGAGACCATCCTGTTTCCTGGCTCCTGGCTCCAGCTGCCAGGGAAAATCAGTGCTGTATTGACACCACAGTGTCAGTTCTAGCATGAACCCAGAAGTGTCCTCACCACATCGGCATGATGCTCTAGGATTCTCCTTGAAACTCTATGGCTTTTAGCATACGTTAGGGGTGAATCTTAGAGCATTGGGGCTAATGCAGTGATGTCACTTCCAGGTTTGCTGTTTGTCTGGAGGTCACCTCTCTGTTTCCCAGAAGTCACTAGTGCTGGGCTGGCAAACCTAAGGACCCTTAGCTGGAGTACCTGAGTGCATAAGGGAGCAATCACAAGAACACTTCCCTGGAAGTAAGCTCCATTGAATAAAGTAGGGCTTACTTCTGAACAGACTTACTCAGGATTACTCCCTGAATCTTGTAACTGAAAGGGAAGATCATACTAAACTTTTGAAAGAGCTACCTGTGAATGATCCTTTTCTTTTCTTTTTTGGCTAATGTGCCACATATTATCCACTTGTTAGAAATGAATTGAATAAAGACTTCTGTCAAAACTCTTTAAAGTATTCTAGAATTGTATTGCTGGAAATCAATCAATGGATTAAAGGCTTATTATAAAGTTGAGACAGGAGAATTGTGAAAATGGGGAAGTCAGACAAATAGCAGCAGTCAGCTTGCACAAACATCTCCACTCACCTTGCAAAACGCTACATTTAGCAAAAAGCAGAAGTGGCATGCGGCAGAACTATTTCACATAGATTATCTTTTTAACTCTAAAACTTATACTAAGCTTGCCTGTTTGCTGGGTATTGAAATTAAGAGAATATTGCTTGAGAATAAATGCTGAAGCTGGCTTAATTAGAAAGCAGAAGTGTGGCCTAGACAACTGTCATAAGAACCTAAGAGATGCCAATGTTGGATCAGGCCAAAGGCCCATCCAGCCCAACTATATATATATATTGTAGCTAATAGCTACTGATGGACCTCTGTCAATGTAGCAGTCTCAAAGAACCTGGCTACAATCAGCAATCTGGGTGACAAGAAAAGCACCTAAGATACCTGGCTATCCAGTGGAATGATTAACAGTTGGGCAGTTGAAACATAAAGATAGGCAGAAGCTTTGCAATGTTTAATCTTGCATATTTTTATATATTCTTAGTGTATATGCTAACCGGCCTAAAATGAGGAACCTGGCATTTTTGACTCTGATAAACAAGTCTGTTGCAGAGATGATGGCCCAAGACAGGCCTGATGAAATGGGACATCTTGCGGTCTGAAAGTCCAGATTTACGAGAAGACAAGTCCATTCTTTACAAGAAGACCATCCCTTTACGAGAATATCTGTGTCTCAAGATATTTGCGGTGGGCTGTTGTGGGTTATGAAGAAAAGGTTAGGAAAGAATAAAGAAGGTTAATACCATGTTTGGCATAAAGGAATTATGCCCTTTTTGGGAAAGTAGTGGGCTTGTCTAATAAAAAACAGAAGTGATTAGGCGATCGTGATTGGAAGTTGTAACTCCTGACTCTCAGTTCTGGGAGGTGGAGAGGGTGTTTCTTATTTTTTTTACCACTCCGGGATAGGATAAATATCTGCCACAGAACACAATTCAGGCGTGTGTTCCCAGGACTCTCTGGGTAGCACACCCGGTCTGCAGGCTGTAACCAAATAAATTCTGTTTCACTGAAGGAAAGTCTGTCTCCAGAAATTACTTATTGGTAAGAGAGAATTTCATTTACGACACACTAACCAGGGAGAACTCTGATATCCATCATTACAATTCATGCAAAGAAACAGAGGAAGGAGGGGAGAGAGAACAGCTAAATGAGGCAGCATTATATTTCAATTAAAAACCCATGAAAATGGTGGTGGTGCCTTTTAATGGAATATTGTTAATTAAACCCCATTCTCCATGTACCCAAGTCTTATGAAACATCTAGGGGAAAGATGAAAAATAATAGGGGGAAGTAAAATTGGGCTATTTATCTGCTAGGGGGGGATTAAAGACTTTTGATTCTATTGTGAATTTAGATTTCTGGAACTAAATGAGTGTGAAGCAATTACTTTCCCCCCCAGCAAAAGTGTTATCATTTTATTACAACTTGAATGGATGTGGCATTGCATTGTTATGCTTCTCCCCCCTTTTGTGTTTTCTCATTTGTCGGGCACCCCCACTGCAAAACAACAGGCCTTAATATCTGTTGGCCAGATTCCCATGTAATCCAACTGATTTTTTTTTTATTGATTGCTTTTCCATATATTTCCAAAAGCCATTTTCAAGTAAGTGGCTGTGTCACCAGGGAATGAGAAGAGCTGTGGGCTATGAGCATCATAAGCAATGTGAATGTCTGGAAGAGTTAGAAAGAGCAGAATCCTGAAGTTGTGAAAAGTCATGGAACTGACTGTTGCCTTTTACTGCATTTTCCAGCAGTGTGCTTTATGGCAGCACTTTGAACCAGGCTGCTTTCAGCTGCAGCTAGTTTGCAGTTTTTGTATCATGGACATAGGAAGAAGAAGCTGGAAAAAGATGCACTGGAAATAGATTGTTATGTGTAATTTTTCCTACAATCTGAGCTTTCACTTGCCTTTTCCAACTACTTTGTAAATCGTTCCGATGTACCTAAGTACCATCATGTCACAACTGACTTATGGCAACCCCAGCAAGGAGCTTTCAAGGCAAACAAGAAGCAGAGGCCACTTGCCTCTGCCTTCCTCTGCAAAGCTTTCCTTGGTGGTTTCCCATCCAAGTACTAACTGTGCTTCCGAGATCTGATGAGATCGGGCTATACCATGGATTTATGGTGACTCCAGCAAGGGACCTTCAAGGCAAGTGAGAAGCAGAGGTGGTTTGCCATTGACTTCCTCTGCAGAGCTTTCGTTGGTGGTCTCCCACCCAAGTACCTGCCATACCTATCTTCTGGATCTGATGACATCAGGCTATACCATGGACTTATGGCCACCCCAGCATGGGGCTTTCAAGGCAAGTGAGTGTAGGATTATTTATTTAACAAAGTGCTCAAGGCGCATAGCACAGTAGAGCCCATCAGGTTGGTGTGTGTGCTATCCAGAAAGAAAGTTACACACTGAACCTAGAGGGAAGGCAGCATGGTATAGCCTGATCTAATCTGATCTCAGAAGCTAAGCTTGGTTGGTACTTGGATGGGAGACCACCGTTCATAGCTGTGCGGAGGTAGGCCCTGGTAAACCACCTCTGCTTCTCACTTGCCTTGAAAGCCCCTTACTGGATTCACCATAAGTTGATTGTGACTTAACAGCACTTACATATGCATGATGACAGTAGCAGAAATCAACCCAGTGAATCGACTCTAGCTGTTCACAAGTGACTGAACTGCCTGCTGAATGACTGGCTTCTTACTTGAAAGGGGCAAGCAGGGTGTCAGTTTCTGAGAAGGTGATGAACCCAGGGTCCCCTCTGGGTTTGGAGCACCCTCCAGGGTTCTGCTGCTTTGGGAAAGTACGGCCTCAGTGTGGGCAGAGCAAGCTTAACAGAAGAGTTTCAGTCTCTCCCCTTTACTCCCTTTTTGGCTCTCCTTCTGGTTGGGGTCTCTTAGCCGTTATGACACGAACCCCCTTTTCTATATTGACAGTTATGTAAGGGTTTGCGTGTCAGGACCTAGTCAGAGTTGATTTTATTGCTTTTGACCAGTCCTCTACACCTGATGTATAATATTCTCTTTGGGTTTTGTATATTTCAGGCTGTCTTCCTTGAGGACTACTGCACAGTATATGGCTCCCAGAAAGTCAGGCTCCAATACCTATAACATTCAAAAAGGCACAGTTATTTTATTGTTGCACAGGCAACACTACAGGGGGATGGAATATATTTACATGGGATGTTCAGATACTTTGTTGAAATATTTATATCACTTTGCCTTGTCTTAGGCTGTCTGTTGTTCGCTCCTTCAGTGATTAACTTATTGGTCTGGTCCCCCCTGAGTCTAACTGGTCCCCCAACCAGCCTTCCAGACTCCTCACTCCAGATCCCTTTTTGCCTTTCCTCAACCACTATTTGAGTCCCTATCAAGCAGGGTTTTTGTGTGTTTGTGACCACACAGGTCTTATGCATCCACTCTCTTCCAACTCCCCCTTCCAACTGTCCCCCCCAACAGTCAGTTAGGTCAGTTTTCTGTCACCCCCATGTGACTCAGCTGGGATCTATCTTAACATTCTGCTGGTCCCAGATTTTCAATTCCGTCACAGCCGTCAGACACTATCCAGCAACTATCCTCCTTGACTGTTTGAGCTCCCACTTAAGAGCTCCATTCTGTAACTGTGTAGGCCCAGAGCCAGCCCCTGACTCATCGCAGCAAATGTATCCCCTGGGGAAATCCCACTCCTTCTCCCAGGACAATGAGACCTCATCAGATGTGAATTGCTAGTAGGAAGATCCAGACTCCTCTTCCAGAGAAACGGGATCCACCTGGTCTTATCAGAAATGATCATGGCTCTCTTTTCCCTCCTCTCACCAGCTTGGTGGGAATAGCCACTTGCAGATGAAGGCAGGGCTAGGCATCTCAGCTGACTTCATACTTATCCATACTTACACAAGGTGTTTTTGTGCCCTAGGCGGGGCTACCTTCTGGCGACCCACCAGCTCCCTCCTGTCAGAACCCTCAGCCAACAACGGAGTACACACTTCTTTAGAAAGGTTATACTTTTATTGAAGGGCCATAGATGCATTAACATAGTCACTGTTAAGAATAGCAGTTGCCTCTTGAACCTAATGAGATATAGGGCATTCATGCACCGCCCCCCCCGTGCTGGCCAATTAGGCACCCTCCCGTGCATGGGCTAGAGCCGGCAAGCGTTACTATGCGAAGCTGGGAATTTTTCGGCTCCCACGGTTGGCCTGGAAGGCAGACAACACACATCGCCACCTGTACTTCTTTAGAGATAAGCATTTCTGTGCAAAGCAGAGAGAAAGGAATGCAAAAGCAATTTACACCAACAGTGAAAGAACATCCCAACCCCCATGGCAGCATAGCTGACATACTGCCCCCTCAAAGACAACTCCTCCCGCCCATTCCGGGGGATCTCCTGCCCATTCCAGGAGGTCTCCAGGTCATTCCGGGAGATTCCCCGGTTTGTCCAGGAAGTCCTGATGGAACTGACGTGACAGACGAGGGGCCCGAATATTCCCCTACTTCCACTCATTCCAGGTGCTGGGGTCCAAAATCTACCCATTCCACCAGATACAACAATTTTCTACGTTTGAGCTTAGAGTCCAAAATTTTAGAGATCTCGTAATGTTCCTCGCCCTCAATCATGATCGGAGGGGGCACCAGAGCTGCAGGACGCCACTCGCTGGAAACAGAATCCTTTTTTAAGAGGCTGAAATGAAACACAGGATGCAATTTCCTCAAGTTTTTAGGTAAATCCAGCTCTACGGCAACATTATTAATAACTTTTTTCATCTTAAATGGCCCAATGTATTTCCAACCTTATTTTCTGATCGGCCATAGCATCTGAATATTTTTTGTGGATACATAAACCGAGTCCCCAGGCTGCAGAGCCCAACCCTCCACCCTTCTCTTATCAGCCTGAGCTTTATAAGCCTCTTTAGTAGCATTCAACGTTTTACACAGAAGTGGCCATGAGTCACGTAAACGTTTGCACCACAGAGCCGCATCCCCCGACCCCATGTCTGCCTCCCCTTCCAAGAATGGGACAGGCAGGCTGTCATAACCATACAATGCCTTGAACGGGGATATCCCTGTGGAAGAGTGACACGTATTATGATAACAAAATTCAGCTAGAGGCAATAAGTCATTCCAATCGTCTTGTTGATAGTTGGAAAAACAACGGAGATACTGTTCTAGAGTTTGATTCACTGTCAGGTCGCCCATCAATCAACGAGTCGCTTCTCTGTGTAGAAGGAACTTTATTGAAAGGATGATTCACTAACAAAGTCTCTGATTAGAATAACATGAAGGGAACCATACAGGGAATATGAAAGGAATTCAAACAGTCTCTACACCAATGGGTCATATTCCCGCCAGGGAGAAAGAAGCGCCAAATTGCTGGGAATCAGAACGGTTCCTGTAATCCAAAACATCCCTGTTCCCAAGCTGTGCATAGAAGCTAAACCCAAGCAAACTACAGCAATCAGTCTTATCTCTCCACCTGTCCTTGACTTTGTTTTGCGTTACACTAACAAGCTGCTGTCTGTGAGCATGCGCCTGGATTGCTAGGCAACTACTATAAACATATGACTCTATTACAGAAAGCAAAGCAAGGTTAAAAAGAACATACAGGTCAAGCAGATATATTCCTGATGCCCATATGACAGCTTGCTGACATTCTGCCCTCCCAAAAACCCATTTCCCCCCTCCTCCCGGAATCCCCCGGTCATTCCGGGAGACCTCCCGGTTTGTCCGGGAAATCCCGATGAAAACGTCGAAGCATATAAGGGGTCCTAATATCCCCTTCTTCCACCCATTCCCGGTGTTGGGGCCCAAAGTCTTTTGAGTTCATAATGTTCCTGCCCATCCAACAATATTGGCAACGGCGAAGTGTGTTTCTCCCGCCATTCAGAGGACCCAGTGTCCTTTTTCAGGAGGCTGAAATGAATTACAGAATGCAATGCTCACAGATTCTTTGGCAAATCAACCTCTACCGCCACCTCATTGATTACTCGTTTGACTTTAAATGGTCCAATGTATTTCCAACCCAATTTCATGCTTGGCCTCAGCATATTGATATTTTTTGTTGATACATACACCATCTCTCCAGGCTTCAGAGCCCAACCCTCCGCCCTACCTCTGTCCGCCTGCTTCTTGTATGCGGCCTTGGCCTCGTTCAATGTTTTGCACAGGGAAGGCCAGGCCTCCTGTAATTGTTTACACCAGGTTTGTGCATCCCCCCCAGCCTCCAGTTTATCCCCTTGTAACATTGGGAGAGGAGGACTATCATAACCATACACCGCTTTAAAGGGGGACATTTCAATAGACACATGAAAAGCATTGTTGTAACAATATTCAGCCAAGGGTAACAATTCACATCAATTTGTCTGTTGATAATTTGTAAAACACCTAAGGTATTGTTCCAGTGTTTGGTTAACACATTCCGTCTGTCCATCAGTCTCTGGGTGATAGGCACTACTGAGTCCCCTCTCAACCCCCAACAACCGCATGATCTCTGTCCAAAACCTGGAAATGAACTGGGTCCCTCTGTCGGATACCACCTTCTTTGGCAACATATGCAGTTTAATTACATGGAATAGAAAAGCTTTAGCCAAGGCCTTCGCCGTAGGCAGTGAAGAGAAGGGAACAAAATGTGCTTGTTTGGAAAATAAGTCCACAATCACCCAAATCACTGTTTTTCCACTGCTCAGTGGCAGATCCATTATAAAATCCATAGAGATCACTTCCCAAGGCCTGTTGGGAGTCGGCAACGGGTGTAACAATCCGGGGGGTTTCCCCCCCGAGGTTTGGTCATAGCACACAAGTGACAAGATTTTACAAATGTAGAGGTGTCCTTGTGCATGTGAGGCCACCAAAATTGTCTTTGCAACAACTGCAACGTCTTAAGAAATCCCGAGTGTCCAGCCAATTTGGAGCCATGAGCTGCCCCCATTACCTCCCCCCGCAAGGATACAGGGACATACAATTTACTGTCTTTGTACCAGCAACCATTCTCTCTCCATTCACACCCCTCCTTCCCCTCCAACAGCTGTAAATCATGTTCCATGAGCGCTGCCAGAAACTTCCCCTCCCATTCAGCTGCTGGGGAAGGGGCCGGGGTTTTTTCCTGCAGCGAAGGAATGTTGGCCGCCTGGCTCCGTGTGGTTACCGCCCCTCCCAACTGAGCAGGAGTGAATACCGAGTCTATAACAATGTCTCTCTGACTGGCATGCTGAGGGAGGCGTGACAGCCCATCCGCCAGTGAATTTGCCACCCCAGGGAAATGATGAAGGGTGAAGTTAAACTTGGAAAAGAAGTCAGCCCAACGCAGTTGCTTCGCGTTCAAGTTACGGGGTTTTTTTAGTGTCTCCAAGTTCTTGTGATCCGTCCATACTTCAAATGGGACCCTGGCCCCCTCAAGCCAATGTCTCCATGTGACCAACGCAAGACGGATCCCCACAGCTTCCTTCACCCACACAGACCAGCGGCGTTCAGCCTCAGTAAACTTTTTGGAGACATATGCGAGGGGGTGTAATTTACCATCTTCCCCCTCTTGCAGGATGCCCCCCCCATGGCTACATCTGATGCATCAGTTTGAACAACAAACTTTTTCGTCTCATCCGGATGTGCTAGCACCGGTTCTGATGTGAACAGGGTTTTCAGGGTTTTTAAGAAGTGGGCAAAGCCGATGAACGCTTGCAATTGCCTGCGAGTTCGGGGTACCTCCCACCCCAAGACATCTTGCACTTTCTTAGGGTCCATTTCCAACCCTCCCACCGAAATGCGGTAGCCCAAAAAGTCAATGTGTGTCTTATGAAATTCGCATTTAGACAGTTTGGCAAAGAGCTTGTGCTTATGTAACGTTTGAAGTACTTCCCTCACCAATTTAACGTGTGACTGGAGATCCGGGGAGTATAAAAGTAAATCATCTAAATACACAAGGACCCCCTTGAACAGATGCTTATGCAACACCTCATTTATCAGGTTTATGAACACCCCAGGCCCACCCTGAAGGCCAAAGGGCATAACTAGGTACTCAAATTGCCCCAAGGGTGTGTTGAAAGCAGTCTTCGCTTCATCACCTTCCTTGATGCGGACTCGGAAGTAGGCATCCCGTAAATCCAGTTTGGAGAATATTTTCCCTTTCGCCGCCTCTGCCAGGAGGTCTTTTATTAGGGGCATGGGGTACACGTTGGTAGCTGACACAGCATTCAAACCCCTGTAATCTGTGCAAAGACGCAGCCCCCCATCTTTTTTCTTATGGAATAACACAGGGGCTGCGAATGGGGAAGAGGCGGGACGAATAAAACCTCTTTCCAGATTCTTGTCAATGAACTTCCTTAGTTCAATTTTCTCCGCTGGCCCCATCGCATAAAGTTTCCCTTTGGGAAGTTTGGCCCCTGGTATCAACTCGATTCGACAGTCAGAATGTCTATGGGGGGCAATTCATCTGCTTCCTCCTCCCCAAACGTGTTCTGGAGGTCTCTATACTCGGGGGGAATGGACCGCACCTCCTCCTCTGTGAGAAGGGCTGTTGGAAAGTCATTCATTGGGTTGCCACACCAATCGTTATTCCAGACATGGGTGATACATTCGGGGGAGACAAAGTTCACTTTCCCCTCTTCCCATATTATGTGGGGGTCATGTTGCCACAGCCACGGGGCTCCTAACACCAGGGAAAATCTAGCATTCGTGGTTACAATCCTCCCCGAATGCTAGATTTTCCGAATGCTAGATCTCCCCACATCTCCCCGAATGCTAGATCTCCCCACATCTCAGACATAGACCTTGCTTCATTCTTTGCTCCCGCTGCGCATCGGGTTGCTTGTAGGTCCTCTGCTTCAGGTCTGTCCTCCCAATGCTCTCCCACCCCCATTCTCAAAGGCATAGTTTTGTGAAGACAGGGTTGCTTCATGGGGGACCCATCCATTTGCGTAAAAGTGATGGGGTCTTTCAAACGGGTTAACCCCGCTTCCAATCCAGCCACTACCGCTGGATTGATTAAGTCTCTTCCACACCCCGAGTCTATCAGGGCTTTCACACGCATATGCGTTCCCAGTAAGGGATTTATCAATGAAACAGTCATGAATAATAGGGAGGGGGGGTGCTCACCACTCGTGGCGCTTTGGTCGCGGAGTCCTGTCGGGATGCGCCGTTTACAACAGGACCTGGTCGTTTCCCGAAAGCTCTTCTTTTTCGTCACTAGAGTCTTCTTCGGGTGACACTTGTAGAGCTTTCATGAATTTGGGTTTTCCCACTGGTTTCTTCTTTGGGGTTGGCTTGGGTGTACTCTGGCCGCTGCGTCCCCCCGCTGGCTTTTGTCCACATTCGGCTGCAAATTGGCCTTTCTCAGACATAGACCTTGCTTCATTCTTTGCTCCCGCTGCGCGTCGGGTTGCTTGTAGGTCCTCTGCTTCAGGTTGAGGTTTGTGTTTCTCCCACCTGAGGCAGCCACATCCAGTCGGAGAGTGTTCAAACGATTCTCCGCGTTCTTCGCCTCTTGAATCCATGCCGTCAGGGTCGACAGATCTCAGCACAGTCTCTCTGATCTCCTGGTTTAAACCCAGGCGGAAAAACTCAGCCAAAACGTGGTCCGGCCAGTCAGCCAGTTTGGTAGCGTGGAGTTTAAATTCCACAGAGTAGTCTCGCACCATTTTCTTCCCTTGCTTCAGGGTACGGAGGTAGGCTCGAGCTCTAGGGCCAGCATGCAGGTCCTCAAACTGTCGTCGTAGGGCCCACATAAATGCATAAATGTGTCAGCAAGCTGCCATAAGATGCTGTATTCATTTTCTGTGTTACTTTGCACCCTGCCCATCCCCCTTGGGTTGCTTGTAGGTCCTCTGCTTCAGGTTGAGGTTTGTGCTTCTCCCGCCTGAGGCAGCCACATCCAGTTGGAGACTGTTCAAACGATTCTCCACGTTCTCCGCCTCTTGAATCCATGCCATCAGGGATACCGGGTCAACAGATCTCAGCACAGTCTCTCTGATCTCCTGGTTTAAACCCAGGCGGAAAAACTCAGCCAAAACGTGGTCCGGCCAGTCAGCCAGTTTGGTAGCGTGGAGTTTAAATTCCACAGAGTAGTCTCGCACCGTTTTCTTCCCTTGCTTCAGGGTACGGAGGTAGGCTCGAGCTCTAGGGCCAGCATGCAGGTCCTCAAACTGTCGTCGTAGGGCCCACATAAAAGCATAAATGTCTCTAAGCTCAGGGCCTCGAGAAGGATGCAAGCTTACATACCATGCTGCTGCTGCTCCTTTCAGGCGTGTTGCCACCACATCAATCCGGCTGCTGTCATCAGGGAATAGGTGGCCCGACCGATCCAGGAATTTCTGTACTCTGACCACGAAGTACGGTAGCTCGTCTGGGTTCCCATCAAATGTTGCTTCGATGAGGTCTTTAGCTCTGGGTACCCCGTGTTGCGCCGCTGCTAGGATTGGTGCTGGGGCCCCGGGTTGCTGTTGACCCAGTGGAAGCTGGTGCTGCTGTTGCTGGTGCTGCACCGGGACGTGTGCTGGGGCTGCCTGCGCACCCGGCTGCTGTGCGGCTGGGGCTTGCCCTGCTTCCCGGTGTGCCTCGTACTCCACTTGCTCGTAGGTCTCTCGCACCATCTGGGGCAGATTTTCGATGACTTCTCTCAAAGTCTGCTGCAAATCTCTCACCATCCGGTTAGTTTCATGCTGCTGTTCCCACATCCCCTCCTCCGGGGAGGTGTGGCCGCTCCGGGCTTTCGATCTCGCAGTTACTCCGAATGGTAGCTCTCTGCCGCTCACCTCGGCAAACAGCTGAGCCTCCTCACTCCAGTCGTGAGAATTCCCTCTTCTCCAGTCGTGGGAGCTTTCTCGCTTCCTCGCTCCGGTCTGCTCTTGTGACTGCTGAAGCCCCTCGGTGCCGAAGTCGCTCCAGCTTGCCAGGGGCTCCTGCCATGCCTTAGGTGACATGTATAATGTTGCCGTCACCTTCTTGGGCTTTGTGCCCTCTCCCGGGGTATCTGGCTGGACCTTCTCGAGTCCGGTGTCGGGGACCTTCGTTTCGGTTCCATCCTGAACCTGGTCCTCGGGTAGAGATTTCCCTTCTTCGTCGCCCATATCGGTGGTGATAGGTGCGGAAAGATTAGGAATGATGGGATTCTAATCAGTCTGTCAGGTCGCCCATCAATCAACGAGTCGCTTCTCTGTGTAGAAGGAACTTTATTGAAAGGATGATTCACTAACAAAGTCTCTGATTAGAATGACATGGAGGGAACCATACAGGGAATATGAAAGGAATTCAAACAGTCTCTACACCAATGGGTCATATTCCCGCCAGGGAGAAAGAAGCGCCAAATTGCTGGGAATCAGAACGGTTCCTGTAATCCAAAACATCCCTGTTCCCAAGCTGTGCATAGAAGCTAAACCCAAGCAAACTACAGCAATCAGTCTTATCTCTCCACCTGTCCTTGACTTTGTTTTGCGTTACACTAACAAGCTGCTGTCTGTGAGCATGCGCCTGGATTGCTACTATAAACATATGACTCTATTACAGAAAGCAAAGCAAGGTTAAAAAGAACATACAGGTCAAGCAGATATATTCCTGATGCCCATATGACAGCTTGCTGACATTCACCCGTTCCATTTCTCCATCAGTCTCTGGATGATAAGCACTGCTGAGGCCCCGTTCTACCCCCATCAGCTTCATCAGCTACCCCCAGAAACGAGAAACAAATTGGGTCCCCCTGTCGGAGATCACCTTGTTGGGGAGCATATGTAAGCGCACCACGTGCATCAGAAATGCCTTTGCGAGTGCCTTGGCTGTAGGCAGTGAGGGAAACAGGATGAAATGTGCTTGTTTAGAAAATAAATCCACCACCACCCATATGACAATCAGCGATCTACTCGGAGAGAGATTGGTTATAAAATCCATGGATATAACCTCCCAAGGGCAGCTCGGAGTAGAAAGTGGGTGTAGAGGTCCTGGGGGCTTCCCCGGCCTGGCTTTGCTCATGGCACATATTTGGCAGGGTTGGACATATGAAGATAAATCCTTCCACATCTTTGGCCACCAAAATTGTTGGTTCAAAAGTTGAAGCGATTTAACAAATCCAGGGTGTCCCAACAGTTTGGAGCCATGCACTGCTTGCAATACCTCCCCCCTGAGTGCTAGGGGGATGAATAGTTTATGTTCCCGGTACCAACAGCCATCTTCCCTCATTTCAAAACAACCCTCAGACCAGCCTCGTCCCCATTTGCCACCCCGGTCCTGTTCTGGAAGAAAAAGGATGGGGGGCTAAGGCTCTGCACGGATTACCGGGGCCTAAATGTAGTGTCGTCAACTAATGCCTACCCCATGCAGTTGATCAAAGATTTATTGGCAGAAGCGGCCAAAGGGAAAATCTTTTCTAAGCTGGATCTCCAAGATGCGTACTTTCGTGTGCGCATCAGGGAGGGGGATGAATATAAGACGGCGTTCAATACCCCTCTCGGGCAATTCGAATATCGAGTGATGCTGTTTGGTCTTCAGGGACGCCCAAGGGTCTTCATGAACTTGATCAACGAGGTCTTACACAAGCATCTGTTCAAGGGGGCCCTTGTTTACCTAGATGACATCTTGCTGTACTCCCCCAACCTCCCGTCCCATGTGAAATTGGTGAGGGAGGTGTTAACCATGTTGCACAAGCACAAACTGCAAAACTTTCTAAGTGCGAGTTTCATAAGATACACATTGACTTCTTGGGATATCGTATCTCGGAGAGGGGTCTGGAGATGGATCTGGAAAAGGTGCGAGATGTATCGGGGGGGTACCCCGCACCCAACGACAGCTCCAATCCTTCTTAGGATTTGCGAACTTTTACAGAGTTTTTAGCCAATTTTGCCCAGGTCAATTTACCCCTCACGGATCTATTAAAAACTAAGGGGGAGGGCCCAGAGGCTACAAAGCTGGGAGCAGCGTTGCCTTGGAATAAAAATTGCCAGGAGGCTTTCGAACGCCTCAAAGCCTTGTTCACTTTGGAACCCCACTTGAGTAGCTTGGAGCATCTGGGCTTAGTGAGAATGAAGAGCTCCGTGGCAGTGTGATGGAATGCAGTTGTTTGCTTGGGAGTAGTTTGTGATTCCTTCAGGGAAACCCCCCACCCCCATTCTGCTCCCAGCTGGCAGCCGCTTTCTTTCGGTCTGCAGAGCAGCTGGAAAGACAGGAGCAGGTAGAAACTCAAAGCAGCCTCTGGGCTGTGGTGGTGGCTGTGCGATTAGCACCTGGGAGAGAGAGGAATAGATGTGGTGAAGGGGGGGGAGACAGACAAACGGAGCTGCCACAGGAAGCGGTGGCGCATGAACTCTCACCGGATGCGAGGCGGGCTACATCGACCGAGGCGGCGGATGGGGCTGGGGGGGAGGGAGCAGAAAGGGGGTGCACGCGCCTGCCTGGCGGCTGGTCTTGCTCCCAAAAATGGGGGGAGGTGTTTTGAAAAGCCGGGGGTCTGGGGTGCCGGGTGCGACTCTGCTCCGCTCCCCACCATCACCTACCAGCCGCCCGGCAGACCAGGATCCCCCGAGGCCGCCCAGAAAAGAACTGCCTTGCAAGCCCCACCGACCGCCAGGCAGGCGCCCCAGGACCGGGGCTGACAAAGGGAAACACCGGACACCTGCAGAAGGAAACCCCGTTGGGAAAGGATTTAAACACACACACACCTCCCCCCAAAACACCAGAGCCGAATTTCTGTCTTGGAGACTGAATGGAACTACTTGAGAGTAAGCCTGCCCAGGCTCCGTCTGCAAGGCTTTTCCCGCTTTTGCGAGTCTGGAGCCCTCCCGGCTCTCTTGCCCTCTCCACTCTCCCCTCCCTTGCTCGGCCTCTCTAGCAAACAGCGGCAGCTTTAACCCTTTCTCTGCTGCAGCGCCACCTTCCCTGCCCAGACCCCGACCATGATGAACCTCAAGGTGGATGAGGAAGAGAGGTGGAGAGCGGGCACAAGGGGGTGGGGCTTCCCCCGCTGGCCATCTGGCCGGCGGTGGGTAGAACCTCCCCCAAAACGGGGGACCCCTGGCAAACCGGGGGGTTTGGCAACCAAATTAAAGCCCTAAGTGGTTTGGGGTCAGGAATTTGAAGGGCCTCCCTCCTCCTCCTGTATTGTCTAGCCCACCAGTTAAGATCTGCCCCACAAGCTCTGCTTTCTTTGCTCCCACCTTCAGAGGTGAGGTGGGTGTAGGGTTGCCAGTTCTGGGTTGAGAAATACCTGGAGATTTGAGGGGGGGATGGAGCCTGGAGAGGGTGGGGTTTGGGGAGGGGAGGGACCTCAGCATGGCACAATCCATAGAGTCCACCCTCCAAAGCAGCCATTTTCTCCAGGTGAACTAATCTTTGTAGTCTGAAGATCAGTTGTAACAGTAGGGTTCCCATTTCCCTGATGGGAGTGGGGTTTTGCCTGCTTTTGTGGCCCCCAATATGCCAGCCCCAATCCGGCTGGCAAGGGAACCCTGCCCTCAAAGTGCTACATGTGCGCCAATGTGCCCAGTGCAATGACAACACCCGGAGGTGACGTCATTGCACAGAGCACATTACAGGGGGGCGGCTGATCATTTAAGGAAAAACCATAGAGTTTTTCCTTAAATGATAGAGCGTCTCCTGCAATGTGCCATGCACGATGACGTCACTTCTAGGTAATGTCATTGCGGTACGTGCGCAAAGTGCGCACACTGGAGAGATCCCAGAGAAGGACCAGGACTCCCCCCGCTGATGTCCAGGTAAGGCCTGGCAACCCTTTGTAAAGTGGGAAATCTCCAGGGGCCATGTAGGTGCTGGCAGCCAGAGACTGGGCCTTTTCAGTAGTGGCACCACCCTTCCCCTTGAGGCTTGCCTGGCACCTGCATTTCTCTCGTTTAGGTGCCAGGCAAAAACATTTCTGTTCACCCAGGCTTTTAATTAATGGGTTGATTGTTTAAAGCACAATTTTAGTCTGGAAACTGGTGTCATAAACTGTGAGTGGTCTTTTTTAAGGGTCTATGTTTTCATGCTGAGCTAGGTTTTTTAATGCTGGATTCTAATTAATATCTCTCTTTTATTATATTTATTTTGTAAACCACCTCAGGTAGGGTCCTGGAGAAGCAGCATACAATTTTTCAAAAGAAATAAATAGATAAAGGAGTTGGGGATGTGGCAGGAACTCTTATTTTGGAGGTAAGGAGGCCTTTTGTGTATTTAAAGAACAGCTAATAGTTCCCTTTGAAAGCTGCTCTGTAATTTCCCCACTAATCAATGACTTTTTAAATAAAAGCAAAGAGGCATGCTACAACAGGGGAAAATCACACTGAGTTCTTTTATTGATTGAGAAAGCATGCCACTTGCTGTTAAGATCAGAGCTGCTAGTGGGGGGGGGGGGAAGACACTCTATAGACTCCTCCCCTTTCTAGAAGCACTCATGCTAGCACTTACTAGGGTTGCCAACCTCCAGGTGGGGCCTAGAGTTCTCCCAGAATCACAGCTCATCTTCAGACTAAATCAGTTCCCCTGGAAAAAATGGCTGCTTTGAAGGTCAGACTCCACTGAGGTCTATCCCTTTCCCAAACTAAACCCCAGTATCAGCCCCCAAATCTCCAGGAATTTCTGCACCTGGAGTTGGCTACCCTAGCACTTACAATTTTTTGAACCAAATCCACTGGAGGATTCAGTGATCTGATGATCACAGCTGTTAAATGGTGCAATATCAAGCACTGATCTATGGTTGAGCACCTGACTCTAAAGCCCACCTGTCCTCCATTACTATATTTTCTTGGTCCATCCAGTCCCAGAGTTTTCAATATAGATGTCTAGAATAAAGCTTGCTAACCAGTCTAAGGCCATGGTCACACGGTCATTTTGATTGGGCTTCACCACTGTTCCCTCTCGCATTTAAAATTGCTGATCAGATTGCCACATCCGTCTCCCGCACCCAAGTGGGCTCACTCGTGCAATCTTCCAGGTTCCCTAGTGAGTTTTCCTACACCCGGAAAATTAAGTACTTTCCGAATATTTGCACTTTGAATCAATGGGTTCGCTGATCTGGACAGCCATCTCTCGCAATGATCGCGATTAGGTCATCTGAACGTCCTTCTTGCGATTTTCTTTTACCAGCTTCCGTCGTTATGCGCATGAGCAATCCTGCGCTGAATAAATTCAATGTATAAACATTCAAGTGCACATATAGACTCCAGCACTCAGTTGTATGTATCTGATTAATTTTGTTTGCTGTTGGGGGGGGGGGGAACCTGCAAGAACAAGGGAGTACGGCAAGTCCCAGTGGGAGTGGTGATTTGGCCATGTGTATATGCGCATGTGCAAATCCATTAAAAAAAAACCCAAAAAAACCCCACAAGCCATGCCACCCAAGCAGTGGCACGGCTATCTGAACGGTGCCTGGAGCCTCGTTGCACGATGCAAGCAGTTCAGGGAGGGATGTGTGGTAATTCCAACCTGAAAAAAAATATTCCCGATCAAATCTACAGCGGAAACAAATCGTAGTAAGCTTGCTGTATGACCACACCTTAAGAAGACTAATTGGGCAGAAGTTTTAAGGGGTTGTCTTTTCTCTATTTTGTATATTGGAACAATAATAGCCAGGCCCCAATCGCTAGGAATCTGGGTTGACTGGTCAATCTATGCGAGAAGCGCAACCAGCATTGATCATGTATCGAAATAAACTGAACTGAACCATTCACAGCTGAGAATTCCTCTCTTTGCTTCTTTACCTAGACCTCATCTTGGCTTCTGAAATCCTCCCAAATTTGTGATCATGACGTTAGCATTCACGTTGTCATCAAGGGCTTAGATAATTATCCTCCTTCAGAGCCAATCAGATCCCTTGGCTCCCAACCCATGGCTGCTCCTGCCGAGCCATAATTTGCGCAGCAAAAAAGCACTTAGCTAAAAACCTTACATCCACATTTCATCACACTAAATCAATGTACCAGAAGGAGGGAGGTTTAAAAAACAATCTTTTATGCATCACCACTTACAGAGACGAGAGCCATTACAAGTAAAATCAATCAATAAAGCCTGTAACTCTAAAGTAACTCCTGAATTGAATCAATGATGCTTATGAAGTTGAATAGAAGGTGGTATGTGTGTGTGTGTTGGGGGGAAAGAGATGATTATAGTAAAGCAAACAAAATCTTTTTGGAACGCTTTCCCACCTCTTCTAAGTTACTCAATAACCTTTTCTGTACTTCTCAGTACAGACATTTTCTTCCACTGCACTAGGAGGCAGCGGAGAATGCAAAATATACTTACCATCCATATAGGAAACACAGAAAATTTCTGCAGCTTCGTAACATGCTGTTTTGGATTTGGATTGTGGGTCTCCCAAGCTCTGCTACCACTCCCTTGAAAAAGGCCTGTTCTCAACCATAAATGGTGGAAGATAAAGTGTGATAACAATTCCTTTGGTGCAAATCAGCATTTAAAAAAACAAAACAGTGATGTATGATTGCAAATGACCCTGACCTGCATAGGCCAGGCTAGCCTGATCTCATCAGATCTTGGAAGCTAAGCAGGGTTGGCCCTGGTTAGTATTTGGATGGGAGACCACCAAATACCGGGGTCATAATGCAGAGGCAGGCAATGGCAAACTGCCTCTGAACGTTTCTTGCCTTGAAAACCCACATGGGGTCGCCATAAGTCAGTTGTGACTTGATGGCACTTTCCGTCACCACATGATTGCAAATAAAACAAATGTCAGTTGTGTACCTAAGACAAGTCAAACGTTATTACAAGCCTCTGCAGCCAGTGTGACTTGTTATCTGTTATCGCAAAAGGGTACATGGGAAACTCGACTGATTTCTTTTTTGGACTCAACGCTTAAATGAAATAGAAATCCAGTACCGTTTAGACAGCCTTCTCTCAGGATGGGAATTCAAAATAACAAAGAGGGCAACTGGAAGAGCAATAACTATAATTCTGTTTTAGAACCTATCCGTATCCCCTTTGGAGCCAACTACATCACTTGGCCTCAGGATCAATTCTTTTTCCTGGGTTAAATTCCATCAAAGAGCTGCAAAGGCATCAATCGATAGGACATGAAAGACAATTTCAGTTATTAGTCTTTACTTGTTGCAAAGCATCTCTTTACATGGCGTAGCATTTTAAAGTTTACCTGCAAAGCTTGGGTCCAGCAAGTAGAGTTTGTCAGGAGCTCATAACATGGCCAATAGCCAGTATTAGCAAGGGACCTGACCACATAATTCTTGAAGGGGAAAACATCATTCCCCACTTCTCCTTTATTTTTTCAAAAGTTCGCTCTGCCCTGCATTCTATGTCTCCTTAAATTACACATGTAACTAGCAGAAATCCTTAAAGAAAGGGCTCTTCTGCATTCAAATTTTCATTGCTTGTGTGTCTCTATTGCTTCTTTTTTTTCTTTTCTGCATGTGTTTTGCTCCTTCTAGTGCTCAATTTGATATTACATCGCTGTATGACTGGCATAAATCTGTAGGGAGATACACTGGACATACAAAGGTGTAATATCAAATTGATCACTAGAAGAAGAAGACGAGAGGAGGTTGGATTTATACCCTGCCCTTCACTCGGAGTCTCAGAGCAGCTTACAATCTCCTTTCTCTTCCCCTCCCCACAACAGGCACCCTGTGAGGTAGGTGAGGCTGAGAGAACTCTTTGAGAACTGCCCTTGAGAGAACAGCTCTGAAAGAACTTGTGACTGACCCAAGGTCACACCAGGAGCTTCATGCGGCAAATGGGGAATCAAACCCAGTTCTCCCAGATTACAGTCTGCACTCCAAACCACTACACCAAACTGGCTCTTTGAGGGTGCAAAACACATGTGGAAAGGGGGTGGGGAACCAAAGCGATTGGGACACACAAGATTTGGGGGTGGACCCTTGGGAGGACAGGGACCTCAGTGGGGCAATGCTCCCTCTAAGCAGTGGAGTCTTGTGAGCAAAAATTCTACTTTGTGAGCTCCTGGCATTAAAGTTGTGGGTGAGCGATTCAGCTACTGCATAAATTAGTTTGCTCTGGAGCCATCCTTTCTGAGGTAAGACAAAAATGTGTGAGCCAGAGGCTAAAAAACTGTGAGCTAGCTCACACTAACTCAGCTTAGGGCAAACACTGCAGTGGGGTACAATAAAATAGAGTCCATTCTCTAAAGCAGCCATTTTCTCCAGAGGAAATGACCTCCATCATCTGGAGATGAGCTGTAATTCCAGGAAATCCCAAAGCCCCACCTGGAGACTAGCATCACTAGGTAGTTCAGAAATCTAAACTGTGAGGACAATTTTTAATGATGAAATTATGTCATGTGGAAAAAACCAAGAAACTGGAACAGAAGTCAGTGCAGAAATCCAGTTTGCTTTTTGCAGGCATAGATACCGTGACATGTTCCACAATGTTGAAAAGTTCTGGATGCATCACAAGTTCAGTTTCCTTTGGATGAGGGAGAGCATCATTTGGGGGGCATATTGTATATGTTTCCATTGTGGAATGATAGGAATTGCTGCATTGTCCACACTTCCTCAAGTGACAAGACGTTCCAGAGGTGGCACTACTCAATTCCATGTACATGTGATGCAAACATAATGGGGACTGTAAGCATAATTTACACAATAGCAATCATACACTTTCGTGACATTGTACAGGAGGCAGCAATCACCACCATCCCAAAGAAAAAGAAATGCAAGAAACCAAAGTGGCTGTCTGATGAGGCTTTACAAATAGCAGAGGAAAGAAGGAAAGCGAAAGGCAAAGGCGAAAAGGAAAGATTTACCCAACTGAATGCAGATTTCCAGAGAACAACAAGGAGAGATAAGGAGGTCTTCCTGAATGAACAATGCAAAGTAATAGAGGAAAACAATAGAATGGGAAGGACTAGAGATCTCTTCAAGAGAATTGGAGAAATCAAGGGAGGGTTCCATGCCAAGCTGGCCATGATAAAGGACAAAAACTGTGGGGACCTAACAGAAGCAGAAGAGATTAGGAAAAGATGGCAAGAATACACAGAAGAACTATACAAGAAAGACCTCGATGTCCTTGACAACCATGACAGTGTAATCACTGACCTCGAGCCAGACATCATGCAATGTGAAGTTCAATGGGCCTTAGAAACCATTACTAACAACAAAGCTAGTGGAGGTGATGGTATCCCAGCTGAGCTATTCAAAGTCTTAAAAGATGATGCTGTTAAAGTGCTGCACTCAATTTGCCAGCAAATTTGGAAAACGCAACAGTGGCCACAGGATTGGAAAAGGTCAGTATACATTCCAATCCCAAAGAATGGCAATGCCAAGGAATGTTCAAACTATCAGACAATAAAAGATCAGTATACATTCCAATCCCAAAGAAGGGCAATGCCAAGGAATGTTCAAACTATCGCACAATTGCACTCATATCACACGCTAGCAAGGTCATGCTCAAGATCCTACAAGCTAGGCTTCAACAGTACGTGGATAGAGAACTACCAGAAGTACAAGCTGGGTTTCGAAGAGGTAGAGGAACTAGAGATCAAATTGCCAACATTCGCTGGATTATGGAGAAAGCAAGAGAGTACCAGAAAAATATCTACTTCTGCTTCATTGACTATGCTAAAGCTTTTGACTGTGTGGATCACAACAAACTATGGCAGGGCCTTAAAGAGATGGGAGTACCAGACCACCTCACATGTCTCTTGAGAAACCTGTATAAGGGCCAAGAAGCGACAGTTAGAACCGGATATGGAACAACTGATTGGTTCAGCATAGGAAAAGGAGTACGACAAGGATGTATATTGTCGCCTTGCTTATTTAATATATATGCAGAGTACATCATGCGAAATGCTGGCCTAGATGAATCACAAGCGGGCATTAAGATTGCTGGGGAAAAGATCAACAACCTCAGATATGCAGACGATACCACTCTGATGGCAGAAAGTGAAGAGGACCTTAAGAGCCTCTTGCTCAGGGTAAAAGAGGAGAGCGCAAAAGTGGGCTTGAAGCTCAACATCAAAAAAACTAAGATCATGGCATCCGGCCCCATCACTCCTTGGCAAATAGAAGGGGAAGTCGTGGAAGTGGTGACAGACTTCACGTTCCTGGGATCCCAGATCACCGCAGACTGTGACAGCAGCCATGAAATTAAAAGACGCCTGCTCCTTGGGAGGAAAGCGATGGCGAACCTAAACAGCATGATAAAAAGTAGAGACATCACCCTGCCAACAAAAGTCCACATGGTCAAAGCAATGGTATTCCCAGTAGTCATGTATGGCTGCAAGAGTTGGACTAAAAGGAAGGCCGAGCGCCGAAGAATAGATTCTTTTGAACTATGGTGCTGGAGAAGACTCTTGAGAGTCCCTTGGACTGCAAGAAGATCAGTCAATCCTAAAAGTAATCAACCCTGAGTGTTCCCTGGAAGGCCAGATAATGAAACTGAAGCTCAAATACTTTGGCCACCAAATGAGAAGGGAGCACTCACTGGAGTGATTTTTTCCCCATTGAACACTTTGGCTGTTTGTGGGGAAGTCAAGCCCATTCAGTTAGCTCCTGCATATTCAAACAGTACAGTGCAGATCGTAGTATTTCAGGCCTGCACATTCTCCAACAGTCCAATGAGAGTTCTAGTTACACACACATACTCTCACAGACCTGTCATTACTGGTGGAAGTGATTTTTTAAAATCTGAGTGAGTGAACAAGTTACTTAGTAATTTTTCTGAATACTGGTTTAAATAACATTTAGCCATTCAGTGTTAATCTAAGACCAGGTTATAAAGGTTGGGGGGTTGTTTTTGTTTGGTATATGCATCTTTTCACTTATAATTCCCCACATACATGGTATCAATAACAGGGAAGAAGAAGAAGAAGAAGAAGAAGAAGAAGAAGAAGAAGAAGAAGAAGAAGAAGAAGAAGAAGAGGAAGAAGAAGAAGAAGAAGAAGAAGAAATTGGATTTATACTCCACGCTTCACTACCCGAAGAAGTCTCAGAGTGGCTTAAAATCTCCTTTCCTTTCCCTTCCCCTCCCCACAACAGACACCCTGTAAGGTAGTTGGGGTTGAGAGAGCTCTCTCAAGAGAAGTTGTGACTGATCCAAGGTCAAACCAGCAGCTGCATGTGGAGAAGTGGGGAATCAAACCCGGTTCTCCCAGATTAGAGTTTGCGCACTTAACCACTACACCAAACTGGCTTTCTGTGACCCTGGGGAAGAGTAGGTTTCATCATCTATGCAGAGTCAAAAGCAGCAGCAAGGCAGAGGGGTTGGAAACTCCACCACATCATGTACTGCAAGGCTGTTCAGCAGCTACTCAGCCCAGATGTCAGCTCAGATTTTAACAAAGAGATCTGAGACTCAGCTCACAAGTGATCGTAGCTACCAAAGACAACACGCTGGCCTTCCAAACATGTTTGCTATGAATTTTGCAGCACCTTGAAATCTCTGTTCTTTTCTTTGGAGCTTCATCTGCAACTCTGGCAGCCCCACCTATCAAGGAAGACTGCCCTGTACTCATCATAGTGTCGCCAACCATCACATGGGGACTGGAGATCTCTTAGAATTACAACTGTCCTCCCTAGAGAAAATGACTACTTTGGAAGGTCAACTGTGTGGCGTTGTACCCCACTGATGTCCTGAACCAGCCCTCCCCAATCTCCCCCTTTCCAGTGTTGGATCCCCAAGCATCGAGAATAAATCCACGTTTTCAAGAAAAGCAAAATTTATTTCAAAGCGTTGAAGACATACTCAAACACGTTCTTTGTTAGAACTGGGGATACACAGTTAGGGCGAGCATAATAAAGGAAATTCAAACAGATACATATCCAATGAATAATATTCCCGCTGGCGGGCTAATGAAACGGTTGCGCGCCCAGTCCATGGGAACCAGGCAGAACATCAGACAAAACACAGGTGCAGTTCTCATGAGATAGCAATAGGCAAGCATTACAGCATCTTCTCCCCCACACATCCACCAGTAGTTATCTTAGGCATTCCAGCACAGAAGTAGGATAGTATAAACAAGCCGGGTGCAACAGGGTAAGGATATGTACACAGAGGTCACAGAAAACAGAATGGCAGCTTGCTGACATACTGCCCCCCTTAAAATACACTTAAAACACACCTCCCGGGTCGGGCGGGAGATCTCCCGGGCTGGGCGGGAGACCTCCCGGTTTGTCCGGGAACCTCTTGTGGAAACTACGGATCAGGTAAGGGGCCCGAATATCCCCTTCTTCCACCCATTCGCGGTGCTGGGGACCGAAATCAACCCATTCGATAAGGTACCAGAGTTTACCACGTTTCAATTTACAATCAAGGATATCAGCGATCTCAAAATGTTCATCCCCTTCCAAAATGACAGGTGGAGGAGGAGTAACTGCTGGTCTCCAGGGAGACGGGCCAGGATCCTTCTTCAACAGGCTCATGTGAAAAACAGAATGCAGAGCACGTAAATTCTTAGGCAAAACAACATCAACCGCCACATTATTTATGACTTTACGCACTTTGAATGGACCAATGAACTTCCACCCCAATTTCCTGCTAGGTCGCAGCATCTTAATGTTCTTGGTCGAGACATACACAAGATCCCCAGGTTTCAGATCAAACCCCACCACCCTACCCTTGTCTGCCTGGGTCTTGTAAGCAGCCTTGGCTGCGTCAAGCGTTTGGCATAGCAGAGGCCATGCATTTTGCAAGGACATACACCATGTATCAGCATCCCCCACAGGACGTTGGCCCATCCCCTCCAGGAAAGGGAGGGGGGGCTGTCGTAACCAGAAACAGCTTTATAAGGAGACATGCCCGTGGAGCTATGGACAGTGTTGTTATAACAATATTCAGCAAGAGGCAACAATTCACACCAATCATTTTGTTGATAATTAGTAAAACAACGAAGATATTGCTCCAGGGTCTGATTAACTCGTTCTGTTTGTCCGTCAGTCTCAGGATGATACGCGCTGCTGAGCCCTTGTTCCACCCCTAAAATGGAAAGAAGTTCCCTCCAAAACTTAGAAACAAATTGGGTCCCCCTGTCAGAAATTAATTTAGCAGGTAATTGATGAATTTTCACCACGTGAGACATAAACGATTTCGCCAACCTCTGAGCTGTAGGCAAGGAAGGAAAAGGCACAAAATGAGCTTGCTTAGAAAACAAATCAACAACCACCCAAATAACAGTGTTCCCTTTGCTCACAGGGAGATCAGTAATAAAGTCCATGGACACCACTTCCCAAGGCCTCGATGGAGTAGGGAGTGGTTGCAGAAGACCGGGAGGCTTGCCCCCCCTGGGTTTAGTTAAGGCACAGGTCTGACAGGATCGAACAAAAGTCAATAGGTCTTTGCGCATGTGTGGCCACCAAAACTGTCTGCGGATGAGTTGCAGTGATTTAACAAAACTCCAATGTCCTGCCAGTCTGGAACCATGAGCAGAATCCATCACTTCCCTCCTCATTGAAATAGGCACATACAGTTTGTCCCCAGAATAAATCAGACCTTCTGGGCTACGGACATAATCCGGCAATGCCCGCAGGGAGGCATTATCTTCATCAGTAAAAGCAGAAACATATTTCTGGACCCAGGCCCCCCCCCCACAGGGAAAAGGGAAGGCGAAGTTTCATCAGAGCGCGGAATCGAGCGCGCTTGCGCACGGGTGACCACAGCCCCCCCCAGGTGGGAGGGGGAAAAAACAGAGTCCATGATGATTTCACGCTGACTGTCATGTTGTGGGAGGCGTGAGAGCGCGTCAGCCAGGGAATTAGCCGTCCCAGGGAAATGACGAAGAGTGAATCGAAACTTAGCAAAGAAGTCCGCCCAACGAAGTTGTTTAGCGTTGAGAGAACGGGGGGATTTCAGCATTTCCAGATTTTTATGGTCAGTCCAGACTTCAAATGGCAGTTGCGCCCCCTCCAACCACTGCCTCCAAGTGGAGAGAGCCAGCCGGATAGCCGACGCCTCCTTCTCCCAAATCCCCCAGTTTCGTTCAGCGTCAGAAAACTTTTTAGACACAAATGCGAGGGGGTGTAAACGACCATCTTCCCCTTCTTGCAAAATAGCGGCCCCCATTGCCACATCCGAGGCATCAGTTTGGACAATGAATTTTTTAGTTTCATCAGGGCGCGCTAGCACTGGCTCAGATGTGAACATCAGTTTAAGTTTCTCAAAAGCCTCTGCGCAAGCAGGGGACCATTTAAGCGGGGCGCCTGGTTTCGTAGCATCAAACCCCTTCCCCTTGGTCTTTAGCAAATCAGTCAGAGGAAGGGCAATTTGAGCGAAATTCTGGATGAAATTTCTATAAAAATTGGCGAATCCGAGGAACATTTGCAATTGTTTGCGGGTCCTGGGGGGTTCCCAGTCAAGTACAGCCTGTATTTTAGCAGGGTCCATTTCCACCTTCCCCCCAGAGATGCGATAACCCAAAAAGTCAATGCATGTCTTGTGGAATTCACATTTTGACAGCTTTGCAAACAGGTGGTGTTCATAAAGTCGCTTAAGGACCTGGCGCACCAATTTAATATGCGACGGGAGGTCCTGAGAGTACAGCAACACGTCATCAAGGTAAAGGACCACTCCTTTGAACAAGAACTCATGTAGGACCTCATTGATTAGGTTCATGAAGACCCCCGGAGCCCCTTGAAGCCCGAAGGGCATAACGAGGTACTCAAACTGCCCCAAAGGGGTATTAAATGCAGTCTTACTTTCATCCCCCTCCCGAATGCGCACACGGAAATATGCATCTCGGAGGTCAAGTTTCGAGAAGATTTTGCCCTTGGTGGCCTCAGCTACCAAGTCCTTGATTAGCGGGAGGGGGTAGGCATTGGACAAAGAAACAGCGTTCAGACCCCTATAATCAGTGCACAATCTAAGCCCCCCGTCTTTCTTCTTTCGGAAAAGTACAGGCGCGGCGAAAGGGGAGGAAGCCGGGCGAATGAAACCTCGGGCTAAGTTTTTATCAATAAAGTTCCGCAGTTCAACTTTCTCAGCCGGCCCCATCGCATAGATTTTACCTTTAGGTAATTTACAGTCAGGCAAAAGTTCAATAGCACAGTCAGTAGAGCGATGGGGGGGCAATTCGTTAGCTTCATCTTCGCCAAACACTTTCGCCAAGTCTCTATACTCTCGAGGCAAAGAAGCTAACTCTTCCGGCTGCAAAGCGCCGCAGGGGAACTGTGCGGTCGGCTGGTCCCCCCACGAGTCCAACCAGCAGTGATCTACACATTTAGCCGACACAAATTTGACAACCCCTTCTTCCCACAAGATGTAAGGGTCATGGGTAAACAACCAGGGACTCCCCAGTACTAAGTCAAACTGCGATTTAGGGGTAACAATGAAGGATCTGGATTCCCAATGATCGCCAGCCCCCAACCGCAAAGCCATAGTCTCGTGTGTACAAGGTTCCATGGGTGCCCCATCCATTTGGGTAAAAATGATGGGAGACTTCAAGGGGACTATCCCCGCTTCCAGTGCCAATAACACTCTAGGGCTGATGAGATCCCTCCCACACCCAGAATCAATCAACGCTCTCACCCTAACGTGGGTCCCCAGGAGCGGATTCATTAACGAGACAGTCACGAAAAACAGGGAAGGGGTTTCTCTCACCACCTTGGGCGCAGAGCTAGAATGGCCGTGTCGTTTTGCGCCTCTCACAACAGGCCGTTGTCGTTTTCCGCCGTTTCAGCCACCACCTCCTCTTCTGACTCGGCAGCAGACGGTTCGATTCCCTCCAGGCCTTGGGCCGCCTGCAGAGCTTTGGAGAAACGCGGTTTAGCCATCCCCTTCTTCCCCGTCAGCGGTGTCTTCGGGCTTGGAGTAGGCGGCTTGTCTTTTACCTGACGGCTGCCACAATCCACAGCGAAATGCCCCTTCTCCCCGCACTTGAGACAGAGCCCCATCTTCATACGTAGTTCTCGTGCCGATTCCGACAGGCGTTGAGTCTTGGGTCTGGAGGCACTGGCAGCGGCGGGTCTGTTGGTCGTAGCAGCCAAGTCGAGTTTGATGGTGGTGAGCCGATCCTCTGCATTTTCAGCTTCCTGGGTCCAGGCCATCAGGGAGACAGGATTGACAGTCTTCAGAACCGTTTCTCGGATGTCTGCGTTGAGTCCCAATCGATACATCTCAGCCAATATATGATCAGGGTAGTCTCGGAGCTTTGCTGCCTGCTTGTGGAATTCCAGTGTGTACTCGCGAACCGACTTCTTATTCTGGCGGTAGGTGCGGAGAAACGCTTTAGCTCTTTGGCTCGCGTTGACATCTTCAAACCTCGCCCGCAGCGCCCACATGAATGCTCGCAAATTCAAAAGTTCCGGACCGCGGTCATTGTGCAGTCCAACATACCATGTGGCGGCGTCTCCTTTTAGTCTTGCCGAGATGACATCAATAAGACCAGCTTCATTTCGGAACAGGTGTCGGCTCTCTTCTACGAATTTATGCACTCTCACCGTGAAGAAAGCGAGTTCATCTGGGTTGCCGTCAAAGGTAGCCTCCAGTAGATCTTTGGGTCTGGGCCATGGAGGCCGTACCAACGGTCCCAGCTGACCCGGAACTCCCCTGAGAGGGAGACCCGGACCAACCGGTGGCCCCGCTGGCATTGGCCTCATCGGTGGCGGCAGACCCGGCACCGGCGGACCCCCCGGCATCGGCTGTTGCACAGGCCCTTGCTGAGGCGGTCCCGCCGGCGGCTGGACAGGCACCTGCGGCGCGGGAACTCCCGGTACTTGCAGCGGAGGTCCCGTCGGCGGCTGAGCAGGCACCTGCGGTGCGGGAACTCCCGGTGCAGGGACAACTTGTTGCTGCGCGGCGTGTGCGTCAAGGAAATTAGCCATTCTAACGTCCATCATTCCCGGCAGAGCTTCCATTACATCCTGGAATGTCCTCAACAAGTCCCTCACCGAGTATTCCAGTTCTGCCAGTCGTTCCCCGGTGGTTTCCTCCGGGATGGGGTCCCGAGGTCGATAGTCCGGGGGTGGGTCATAGTCCTCTTCCGTTTGGAAGGCTCCGGTGCCCTCCTCATCCTCTGCGTGGCCTCGCGGCCCCGATGGCTCGAACATCCACTCCTCGAGGTCTTGCTTGGAACTCCCCTTCTCCGAGGTAGTCCCCGGCTCCGGGAACAATCCCTTGTCAAACAGACTCTCACGTAATCCGCTCCCCCGACGGGAGTACACCTCTCGGGTGCCCTGAGTGTTGTACATAGTCCAGTCATCCTGCTGTTGAGTCTTCCGCGGACCCCAGTGCGAAGGGGTCGGAGGCGGCCAAGACAGATGTGCAGGCAGGCGGGGAATCGTTCCCCCCACGGCACCCTCCACCGAGGCTGCAGTCGTGAACACCAAAGGAGCGGAGGTATGTGGGACCGATCCTGAGTCCCCCTCCGTGTTAAGTAGGTTTCCCTCAGTTCCGCTCATGATCTTGCCAGATTCGGAACGATAGGAGAAAGAGAGTTCTAACAATATGTTGGATCCCCAAGCATCGAGAATAAATCCACGTTTTCAAGAAAAGCAAAATTTATTTCAAAGCGTTGAAGACATACTCAAACACGTTCTTTGTTAGAACTGGGGATACACAGTTAGGTCAAGCATAATAAAGGAAATTCAAACAGATACAGATCCAATGAATAGCATTCCCGCTGGCGGGCTAATGAAACGGTTGCGCGCCCAGTCCATGGGAACCAGGCAGAACATCAGACAAAACACAGGTGCAGTACTCATGAGAAAAGCAATAGGCAAGCATTACAGCATCTTCTCCCCCACACAACCTCCAGCAGTTATCTTGTGCATTCCAACGCAGGAGCAGGATGATAGAAAACAAGCCGGGTGCAACAGGGAAAGGATATGTACACAGAGGTCACAGAAAACAGAATGGCAGCTTGCTGACATACTGCCCCCCTTAAAATACACTTACAACACACCTCCCGGGTCGGGCGGGAGATCTCCCGGGCTGGGCGGGAGACCTCCCGGTTTGTCCGGGAACCTCTTGTGGAAACTACGGATCAGGTAAGGGGCCCGAATATCCCCTTCTTCCACCCATTCGCGGTGCTGGGGACCGAAATCAACCCATTCGATAAGGTACCAGAGTTTACCACGTTTCAATTTACAATCAAGGATATCAGCGATCTCAAAATGTTCATCCCCTTCCAAAATGACAGGTGGAGGAGGAGTAACTGCTGGTCTCCAGGGAGACGGGCCAGGATCCTTCTTCAACAGGCTCATGTGAAAAACAGAATGCAGAGCACGTAAATTCTTAGGCAAAACAACATCAACCGCCACATCATTTATGACTTTACGCACTTTGAATGGACCAATGAACTTCCACCCCAATTTCCTGCTAGGTCGCAGCATCTTAATGTTCTTGGTCGAGACATACACAAGATCCCCAGGTTTCAGATCAAACCCCACCACCCTACCCTTGTCTGCCTGGGTCTTGTAAGCAGCCTTGGCTGCGTCAAGCGTTTGGCATAGCAGAGGCCATGCATTTTGCAAGGACATACACCATGTATCAGCATCCCCCACAGGACGTTGGCCCATCCCCTCCAGGAAAGGGAGGGGGGGCTGTCGTAACCAGAGACAGCTTTATAAGGAGACATGCCCGTGGAGCTATGGACAGTATTGTTATAACAATATTCAGCAAGAGGCAACAATTCACACCAATCATTCTGTTGATAATTAGTAAAACAACGAAGATATTGCTCCAGGGTCTGATTAACTCGTTCTGTTTGTCCGTCAGTCTCAGGATGATACGCGCTGCTGAGCCCTTGTTCCACCCCTAAAATGGAAAGAAGTTCCCTCCAAAACTTAGAAACAAATTGGGTCCCCCTGTCAGAAATTAATTTAGCAGGTAATTGATGAATTTTCACCACGTGAGACATAAACGATTTCGCCAACCTCTGAGCTGTAGGCAAGGAAGGAAAAGGCACAAAATGAGCTTGCTTAGAAAATAAATCAACAACCACCCAAATAACAGTGTTCCCTTTGCTCGCAGGGAGGTCAGTAATAAAGTCCATGGACACCACTTCCCACGGTCTCGATGGGGTAGGGAGTGGCTGCAGAAGACCAGGAGGCTTGCCCACTCTGGGTTTAGTCAAGGCACAGGTTTGGCAGGACCGAACAAAAGTCAAGAGGTCTTTGCGCATCTGTGGCCACCAGAACTGTCTGCGGATGAGTTGCAGAGATTTAACAAAACTCCAATGCCCTGCCAGTTTCGAACCGTGAGCAGACTCCATCACCTCCCTCCTCATTGAAATAGGCACATACAGTTTGTCTCCAGAATAAATCAGACCTTCAGGGCTACGGACACAATCTGGCAACGCTTTCAGGGAGGCATCATCATCAGCAGTAAAAGCAGACATATATTTCTGGACCCAGCCCCCCCCCCCCCAGGGAAAAGGGAAGGCGAAGTTTCATCAGAGCGCGGAATCGAGCGCGCTTGCGCACGGGTGACCACAGCCCCCCCCAGGTGGGAGGGGGAAAAAACAGAGTCCATGATGATTTCACGCTGACTGTCATGTTGTGGGAGGCGTGAGAGCGCGTCAGCCAGGGAATTAGCCGTCCCAGGGAAATGACGAAGAGTGAATCGAAACTTAGCAAAGAAGTCCGCCCAACGAAGTTGTTTAGCGTTGAGAGAACGGGGGGATTTCAGCATTTCCAGATTTTTATGGTCAGTCCAGACTTCAAATGGCAGTTGCGCCCCCTCCAACCACTGCCTCCAAGTGGAGAGAGCCAGCCGGATCGCTGATGCCTCCTTCTCCCAAATCCCCCAGTTTCGTTCAGCGTCAGAAAACTTTTTAGACACAAATGCGAGGGGGTGTAAACGACCATCTTCCCCTTCTTGCAAAATAGCGGCCCCCATTGCCACATCCGAGGCATCAGTTTGGACAATGAATTTTTTAGTTTCATCAGGGCGCGCCAGCACTGGCTCAGAGGTGAACATCAGTTTAAGTTTCTCAAAAGCCTCTGCGCAAGCAGGGGACCATTTAAGCGGGGCGCCTGGTTTCGTAGCATCAAAACCCTTCCCCTTGGTCTTTAGCAAATCAGTCAGAGGAAGGGCAATTTGAGCGAAATTCTGGATGAAATTTCTATAAAAATTGGCGAATCCGAGGAACATTTGCAATTGTTTGCGGGTCCTGGGGGGTTCCCAGTCAAGTACAGCCTGTATTTTAGCAGGGTCCATTTCCACCTTCCCCCCAGAGATGCGATAACCCAAAAAGTCAATGCATGTCTTGTGGAATTCACATTTTGACAGCTTTGCAAACAGGTGGTGTTCATAAAGTCGCTTAAGGACCTGGCGCACCAATTTAATATGCGACGGGAGGTCCTGAGAGTACAGCAACACGTCATCAAGGTAAAGGACCACTCCTTTGAACAAGAACTCATGTAGGACCTCATTGATTAGGTTCATGAAGACCCCCGGAGCCCCTTGAAGCCCGAAGGGCATAACGAGGTACTCAAACTGCCCCAAAGGGGTATTAAATGCAGTCTTACTTTCATCCCCCTCCCGAATGCGCACACGGAAATATGCATCTCGGAGGTCAAGTTTCGAGAAGATTTTGCCCTTGGTGGCCTCAGCTACCAAGTCCTTGATTAGCGGGAGGGGGTAGGCATTGGACAAAGAAACAGCGTTCAGACCCCTATAATCAGTGCACAATCTAAGCCCCCCGTCTTTCTTCTTTCGGAAAAGTACAGGCGCGGCGAAAGGGGAGGAAGCCGGGCGAATGAAACCTCGGGCTAGGTAGTGACAAATTAATTCAAAAACTGTACAAATTATTAATGTCAGACTACTTGGCAGACGATATGACTAAAGGAACTATGCTTACGTGGTCAAAGGATCTGCACTATACTTTAGAGGCCGAGCAATGGGAAAAAACATGGCAGTCGATAAAATTTATGCGCGCAATCCCATATAAAGAAAATATATACAAGATGTTCTACAGGTGGCACTGGACTCCGGAAAAACTAGCAAAGTGCTATGGCACCCCTAATAAGAATTGTTGGAAATGTAACAGAAACGTAGGAACATTTATACATATGTGGTGGAGGTGTGAGAAAGTCCAGAGATATTGGAAAAAAGTATTTGGAATGATAAATGAAATAACTGAAGAACCAGTCCCATTTGTATCAGAGATAGCCTTACTAAATATGCTTCCAGAACTATATACTAAAACGAATAAGTATGTAATTATATATTTCCTTACAACAGCTAGAATATTATTAGCCAGAAAATGGAAACAAGAAGATCTACCCTCTAGAAATGATATAATTAACAAAATGTTGTCGGTAGCTGAAATGGATAAATTAAGCTTATTATTGAAAGGTACTAGTAAGGAGATATTTGAAAAAAGATGGAAAAGGTTTTATATATGGTTGGATAAAGAAACTACACGTGACTCACAAGAATGACAAATGTAAATCGAGAATATGATGTATACTGAAAACTCTAAATAAACTTTGTAAAAAAAAGAAGTGTATAGAACAGACCCTATACAAGCTAGAGGCATCAAACTTGCAGAGATCCCCCCCCTGATGCTCCTCTACATGTCCTCCAAGTTATGTGCAGATTGGACTTTGGGGGTTCGAGTTATGGCCCCCAAAGAAGATGACCCCAGGAAAGTGCTTTTGGGGAAAATGTCAGGCGCAGGTTCAAAAGTGCATAGAATGGACCCCCTGTAAGCTACACACTCCAAACTTACAGGCTGGAGAATTCCCCTCCCGCATTGCTTTGAAGTTTGGTAAACATTTTGATTGAGCAGAGACAGTCGGTCTGGAAATTATCCATTCATGAACCACCACAAGCTGCCATGAACCTCTTGAAAGTACGTGGAAAGTTTGTGTCAGTTGACCTGCCACAAACTTCAGTTCACAAACCATGAACCACCTGAAATTCTTCACAAATTTTAATTTATGAGCCAGTTCATGCTCATCCCTAATGTTGTCCAGTGTTAAATAAAAACAGTGTGAGGACAATAAATAATAAGTAAAATCATGTTAATATTGCCTTCATCTTACTTATATTTATTAGCTTCTATGGACCAAAGGTCTTAAGCTCAATTATAAAAGATAAATATACAACATTGGCCTCATAATACGAACTTTACAATAAAAGTTTACTGTCGAAGTAATCAAATCTAAATATTACCTTCATCTACACACACACACATGCACTTCATGTAAGTACTTTACTTCATGTAAGTAAAACAAACACACAAAATTTTGATAACCAAAGCTGACAAAATGCAGGTGTCATCAGCTTCATTCCTAAGAATGCTTTCCTGGGAGTAAGGCCAAGTGAATAAAAGTGTTATTTCTGCTTAGAACTGCTCCCAAAGTCACCAGCATTGACTGGCACCTGTGCCAAAGAAGGAAGAAAATGTTTATTGAAATGTTACTATAACCATAAATTACAATGATATGTCAGTCAATTACCAACTTTGAGCTACAGCAATATGTCAATTACCAAATGCTTAAAACTGGTAATTAACACATTAATGCTATTGTAATATGGTCCAATTGTGTCTGAGGTCACACACACTAAATATTCACTTTCAATCCATTTCAATGCACTTTCCAACTGGATTTGGCAAGTTCACACAGTAAAATCCAGTTTTAAGTGTACTGAAGGTGAATTGAAAGTGGATTATTTAGTGTGTGTGTGTGACCGCAGCCACAATCTCATCAGATCTCAGAAGCTCAGCAAGGTCAGCCTTGGCTAGTACTTGGATGGGGAAAAATCATAAAAGTCCAGGGTTGACTACACAGAGCCAGGAAATGGCAAACCACTCTTGCCAAGAAAACCAAGTGGGGCCACCACAAATTAGCTGCAATTTGACGGCACTCTCCACCACCAAATCATCTCAGGTGAACTGTTTATGTGTAGAATCTGTTTGCATCTTTTCCATATAACATTGTCTCCTTGGTTGTCCTCTTATGGGGACATTCAAGCCTCTCAAACTCCCCTCTATATTGCAGGCCCCAAAACTGCAGATAATTTCTACACTTCCTGGATTTTTAAAGCTTTGTGGATCAACCACTCACCTCTGTGTTCAGAGGGTATGTGTCTCTGAATAGCAATTGCAGGAAAGCCACAGCAGGTGAGGATGGTTGCTTTCATGTCTGGCTTGTGGGCTTCCTGGAGGCATCTGGCTGGGCATTGTGAGGAACAGGATATAGGACTAGATAGACCTTTGGTCTGATCCAGTAGGATTCTTTCTTATGTTCTTAACTTTCAACTTCAAAACACAAGGTTTAAAGAAAAGACAGTGAGTTCTCTTCCCCATATTTGGATTAGACCACATAGAAACCCCATGGTTACTGTTCTGATCTCCTTAGGAAGAATGCCATAAATAATGAATGTCAGTACATTCAATATTTAGTGCATTATTTTTCAGCCGCTCCTGTTGGAGCTACACCATCATTCCAGCACAGTTGCAACGCTTCCTTCCAATTTCTGTCTTCTAGAAGTCAAATGGGTAATGGGTGTTTATGGGAAGGAGTACATGTTCGCTATCCACGAGCCACTGAAGAACTCTTTTTTCATTAATTTATCCTTGTTACTTAGGTATTTCTTGGAACATGAGGATTCAAATATTGTTCTGGTGATGGCAGCAGTTCCAATTAATTATGCACACTGTTTGGGTATTTTTGTTCGTTTGTGGTTTGGAGCTTTTGAATTCTACTATTTCTCTAAAGCAGCATATGATTTTTGTTGTTGTTGTTCAGTCGCAAAGTTGAGTCCGACACTTCGCGACCCCATGCACCAGATCACGCCAGGCCTTCCTGTCTTCCGCCGTCCGCTGAAGTTGGCTCAATTTCATGTTTGTTGCATCTATGACACTGTCTAACCATCTCATCCTTTGCCATCCCCGTCTTCTTTGACCTTCAGTCTTTCCCAGCATCAGGGTCTTCTCCAGTGAGTGCTCCCTTCTCATTTGGTGGCCAAAGTATTTGAGCTTCAGTTTCATTATCTGGCCTTCCAGGGAACAGTCAGGGTTGATTACTTTTAGGATTGACTGATCTTCTTGCAGTCCAAGGGACTCTCAAGAGTCTTCTCCAGCACCATAGTTCAAAAGAATCTATTCTTCGGCGCTCGGCCTTCCTTTTAGTCCAACTCTTGCAGCCATACATGACTACTGGGAATACCATTGCTTTGACCATGTGGACTTTTGTTGGCAGGGTGATGTCTCTACTTTTTATCATGCTGTTTAGGTTCGCCATCGCTTTCCTCCCAAGGAGCAAGCATCTTTTAATTTCATGGCTGCTGTCACAGTCTGCGGTGATCTGGGATCCCAGGAACGTGAAGTCTGTCACTACTTCCACGACTTCCCCTTCTATTTGCCAAGGAGTGATGAGGCCGGATGCCATGATCTTAGTTTTTTTAATGTTGAGCTTCAAGCCCAATTTTGCCCTCTCCTCTTTTACTCTGAGCAAGAGGCTCTTAAGGTCCTCTTCACTTTCTGCCATTAGAATGCATATCTGAGGTTGTTGATATTTTCCCCAACAATCTTAATTCCCGCTTGTGATTCATCCAGGCCAGCATTCCGCATGATGTACTCTGCATATATATTAAATAAGCAAGGTGACAATATACATCCTTGTCGTACTCCTTTTCCTATGCTAAACCAATCAGTTGTTCCATATCCGGTTCTAACTGTCGCTTCTTGACCCTTATACAGGTTTCTCAAGAGACATGTGAGGTGGTCTGGTACTCCCATCTCTTTAAGGACCTGCCATAGTTTGTTGTGATCCACACAGTCAAAAGCTTTAGCATAGTCAATGAAGCAGAAGTAGATATTTTTCTGGTACTCTCTTGCTTTCTCCATAATCCAGCGAATGTTGGCAATTTGATCTCAAGTTCCTCTACCTCTTCGAAACCCTACCCAGAGTCAGATTCGACTGGCTTTCGAGCAAGGGAACCTTTACTTTTAAGAGTCTCTTTAGGTCCTCTTCACTTTCTGCCATTAGAGTGGTATCGTCTGCATATCTGAGGCTGTTGATCTTTTCCCCAGCAATCTTAAT
>NW_015161475.1:40369-42131 GCF_001447785.1 Gekko japonicus | reverse complement strand
GGAGCCAAAACACACCCTTGTTTTACTCCTTTGTTGGTTGGAATTTTATCTGTAAGGGAACCGTTTGAAGAAAATTTAACCTGACAAGATGTTCCTGTATGAAGTTTTCTTAAAAGGAATAAAAGGCGCTGATCAATTCCTAGATTGGACAACTTATCCCAGAGTTTACCTCTTATAACGGAGTCAAACGCACTTTTTAGATCTATAAAGGCAACATAGAGTTTCTTGGAGCCTACTTTCATATATTTCTCAGCCAAGGCTGATAAAATGAAACAGTGGTCCAAGGTTGATTTATTTTTAGAGAATCCAATTTGTTCAGGGCCAATAATATTTTTTTCTTTTACCCAACTACGCAATCGCTGCTCAAGATGTTTAGCATATAGTTTGCCCGTTACAGAAAGAAGGCTAATAGGTCGGTAATTATCCGGGATTTTAGGGTCCCCTTTCTTGTAGAGTGGAATTATTATTGAATTTAACCAAGTATCTGGCAGGATGCCATATAAATCGATAGATGTAAAGAGAGTGGCAAGAACTGGAGCCCACCAGTCAATAAATTTCTTAAAGACCTCTGCAGGGAGACCCTCGGAACCGGGGGCTTTGCAAGGTTTCAGACTACTTATTAAATCAATAATTTCCTTCTCGTTAACAGGGGGCCATCCAGGAATATGAGAAGGAATAGTTAATTCAAGAATAAAAGAAACATCAGTATAAGAGTTTAGGAGTTTAGAAAAATGGTCAACCCAAATTTGGGGAGGGATATCAACTTCAGAAAGGAAATTGTTCCTAGATGTTTTAGCAATTGCTCTCCAAAAGGTCTTACAATCACGAGATTTAAGAGAAGATAACATTTGGGACCATAACTGATGGCAATGGGCTTTCTTCTTCCTCATAACTAAATCTTGAAATTCCTTTTTGGAAACAAAGAAAGTATCTAATCTATCAAACGTGGCATTTAAACAGAGTTCTTTAAACAAGACTCTGAGCTGTCTTTTATGAATTAAACATTCCTTATCAAACCACGAGACAGGTTTTAGGGGTCTGGTCTGTACAGGTTCCGTCAACGAGGAGCAAAGCAACTCAGACTGGGCAAATGCCGAAAGAATCTCAGAGTGAGAACCAGAATTCATAATCAAAGCTTTCTGAGCCAGAAGAGACTCAGAGTGGAGAAGAGTACGGACCAAAATCATTCTGTCATTTTTGAGATTGTATCCCAGTACTGACTTTTGCACTCTCTTGTTGACTATAAAGGCCACACCATTTTTTTCTACGGGATACCCGGCCACAGTATTAGATATAATGGTCTTCTGAGTTAAATTCGTCCATTCCTGTCCACTTTAGTTCACTGATTCCTAAGATATCGATGTTCAGTCTTGCCATCTCATTTTTGACCACGTCATGCTTACCTTGATTCATAGATCTTACATTCCAGGTTCCTATGCAGTATTGTTCTTTGCAGCATCGGACTTTCCTTTCACCATCAGACACATCCACAACTGAGCGTCCTTTTGGCTTTGGCTCAGCCACTTCACTCTTACTGGGGTTACTTGTACTTGCCCTCTGCTCTTCCCCAGTAGCATATTGGACACCTTCTGACCTGAGGGGCTCATCTTCCGGCATCATATCTTTTAGCCTTTTGATACTGTCCATGGGGTTTTCTTGGCTTTTGCTGGGATACTGGAGTGGGTTGCCATTTCCTTCTCCAGGGGAACACGCTTGGTCTTAGTGCTCTGCTGTGGCCTGTCCATCTTGGGTGGCCCTCCAC
>NW_015161475.1:19868-40238 GCF_001447785.1 Gekko japonicus | reverse complement strand
GGAAAGGGATTTTTTTTAAAAAGGTCCACAATGAGTCATATATCTAATTAATTATTAGCCTATTTGGGATAACAGGAAGTCACATGGTTTGATGAAGGTTGGGTTGGGTCTGCGACGGGTGGTGTGAGAGGGGGCCTATAGGGGGAATTTTTGTCTGGGGCTTGTGGTGACTATGGGCTCTCTTTTTTATTCCTTGCATGTCCCCATTGCCTCTGTTTTTTCCTTTTCCATGTGTGCTTTGCTCCCTCTAGTGGTTGTTTCGGTACTACATCACTGTATTTCTGGCACATTTCCATTAATTTTAAAACAGCAGGGAAATATGTGGTGGATACAATGATGTAATATTGAATCAACCACTAGAAGGAGCAAAACATGTGTTAAATGGGGGGGGGGGGATCCCTGAAGGAATAGGGATACACAAGTGACAAAAATGAGTGTGCAGAAGAGCCCTATGCTATCCCTGAAGATGGTCTATTAGCAATGATGCTAAATGGAACCATCATGTTCAGAAAGTAACCCTGTACGAACAATATATCTGTGTACTGGAGGAAGACACATAGAAGGGGAGGGGCACCAAGCACACCGGGCCACACTCATCACCAAGCACATAAACCACACCCTTCGTCCATGTAGTCACACAAACTTCTGCATAGTGCCTACACACATGTAATGTTATGTACCATGGCTCTGTCCCTTTGCCCAGGAACAATCAGGAATGAATGGCTGCCCAGTTAAAAGGCCTTTTGCTCTGATCCAGTAGGTATGGTTTTATATTCTGATTTCCTCCTCTGACGTCTTCCTTTTGTTTTGCAATAGGTGGCTGCATAAACCTCTGGAAAGAAAGGCAACACATAGTATTTCTGTTAAGAGGAATACTGCTAAAGCAACTGAATGTAGTTATAGAAAGCAGGTTTTTTGGGTTCATATACCTCTCTCTTGTGGGTAAAATATTTCATTCTCTGTCATATGAGAACTAAACTAATTATTGCAGCTTAAAGACAAAAGGCCTTTTATGAAAAAAAGCTGTCAAGCTTCTTCTCCCCTCAGTTTTAAAAGAGTGCTATTTTTATTCCTATTTCAATAATCCCTTGAAAGCCAGGACATGAAATGTATTTCCTTCCAGCACAATTGTTTTCCCCCTAACAAAGATACAAACATTCTCGTTAATTCTCCTTGACTTGTGCTTTAGTGTACCAGAAATAAAAGGTGGGAGAAATATATCTAATCCCCAGGTGGAGAGGAAACATTTTTACCTGTTGTAGTTTTGCCACCCCTTCACTGATTCTGCAACCCCAGCAAATAGTCAGGTAGATTTCACCTGGAACAGGAATTTCATTATAGGGTAAAATCATAATCCCCCCATCCTATTCTTTGTTTGGGGTGGGGTTTTTTTCTTGGCAACTGATGCTGCTTCCACAAAGATGTTTTGGTCTGGTTTCATGCCTAAACAGAAATGGTGTTTTTTTAATGGGGTGGGGGCATCCACATAACATCATTACCTAATTGTACACATCCTCTATTTTCCACATCATTGCTGTCCCAAACCATTTGGTACAATTATTAGGGGGAAAAAAATCAGAGTTAAAGTACTTTGTGTGCACCCATATCATTGTCATTTTTCTTTTCTCATCCCTCCAGGGCAGCCATTCCCCTGTACCATCAGAATATTTAGGGGCTTTAAAAAAGGGGGGGGGATGTAAAATGTCACTATAACCTTAAAGTACAGTGATCTGTCAATTACTAACTTTAAGCTACACTGATATGTCAATTGCCAAATGCTTAAAATTGGTAATCAATGCATCACTGTGGTTTAATGCTATTGCAGCAGGGCCCAGGCTAGCCTGATCTCATCATTTCAGAGAAGCTAAGCGGGGTTGGGAGCTGCGGTGGCTCAAGTGATTAAGATGCTGAACTGCAGGCTGTGGAAGGTCGGTAGTTCAGCAGTTTGAGACCCGAGTGTGCTGCATGACAGAGTGAGCTCCCATCTCTAGTTCTAGCTCCTGCCAACCTAGCAGTTCGAAAGCAAGAAATTGCAAGTAGATAACTTCGGTGGGAAGGTAACAGCGTTCCGTGCGCCTTGGTGGTTAGTCATGCCGGCCACATGACCACGGAAACGTCTTCGGACAGCACTGGCTCTTCGGCTTTGAAACAGAGATGAGCACCGCAACCCTAGAGTCGGATTCGACTGGCTTTTGAGCAAGGGAACCTTTACCTTTTAAGCAGGGTTGGCCATGGTTAGTAACTGAATAAGAGACCATCAGGGAAGTGCAGGTTTGCTACACAGAAGCAGGCTATGGCAAACCACCTTTGTTCACCTTGTGCCTTCAAAAAAATAACAATGGTGTCATCATAAGTCAGCTTCAACTTGATACTTTCCACCACTGAGATTGCACAGATCTTCTTTTAAAAGCCCTGTGGTGGCTGGTGGAAAAGACAGCCATGTTGGCTGGGGCCAGGAAATTAAGGGGGGTGGGGGAATACCCTGTAGACACTCGTTTTCACTGCAAATTTATCTGCATTCAAGATTGCAATGAAAGGCACACAGAACACTGTTACCATCTGGATGGAAAGTGTTCCTCCTGAATTGCATTTTAACTGGGAACGTTTTTAAAATCATTTCTGAAATTGGAGCAAAATGGGTTTTGCCGCTGGTACTCTTGAGCACCCAACCAGTTTAACTCATGTCCTGTTCACTGGTCACAAACAGGGAGCTGATTGTTCAATGATCATTTTGACTGATTGACCCATTCACCGCTGTTCAGCAAGCGCCTTCACTATATCCCTTACTAACCAGAGGTACTCTGGGAAGTAAAAATAGCCCAGGAACAAGCCATCCTGAGCATTCCTTGTATAGCTGTAAGCCTGTACTGCAGGCACTGCTCAGCTAAGACCCAGCCAGTGGTGTCAGCAATGTATATTGGCATCTCCTGGCAGCGGTGTGGAAGGGGGCAGTCAGTTACAAAGTCCAATGGCACCTTTAAGACCAACAAAGGTCCCTGCCACACAAGGGACAAAAAGAACGGGCGAAGTGCGGCTTTTAAAAGCCGCACCAAAATAGGCACGCGGCGGCGGGATCATACAGATCCCGTGAGCCGCCATACAATTGCTCCCCGGCACCATCAGATGCCGGGGAGACCGGGGAGGAAGCCACGGGAGGCTGCCGAACTGCGCATGTCTGAGCATGCGCAGTTCGGCTAGGACCCGGGGATGCGCCGGCGGAAGAACGCGCTGGCGATCCCACAGCCAGCTTTGATGCGGCCGTTCAGAAAGAACCACCTCGGTAGGTGGTTCTTTTTTGGTGCGGATTATTGCCGGAAGGGCTGGATCGGGGACGGGCACGCAACACTTCCCAGATGTTCCGGTGGGATCGTGCCCGTTTGCTCCACCCCCGATCCATCCCTCTCCCGGCCCTAATCCTTTCGTGTGAACGGGGCCAAAGTATAATTCTGCATACACACAAAAGCTTACATCCAAAATTAAAATTTGTTGCTCTTAAAAGTGCCACTGGTCTCAAACTTTGTTCTGCTGCTTTAGACCAACATAGCTACCCACCTGAATCTACCTCTCATTGTTACTGATGGGGCTGAGCTGAGTGACTCCTGGCAGAGGTATTAGGATGGGGCTCTGCCTCTTTTGCCTACAACAAGGAGAAAACAGGAGAGGACAAACCTCTATAAATACAAAAAACACAAAGTGCCAAAATACTAGAGGTTTCAAAATTGGAAAATAGGTTTTTTATTTGCAATTAAATATTCAAAGAATGCAATTCAAGTATCCCAGGAGTAAAAAGAAGAAGAAGAAGAAAAGCACTTCATGAAAATAACCATGTAGGAGTAATTCCACTGGCGCAAAAAAAAAAAAAATGCTGTCAACTCAATAAACAGAACTATCGTGGCCATACACATTTCAATAGTGGACAAGTTATACCAGGATTCCTCAACATGGTGCCCCCTGCAAGTAACTTCCCCTGATGCCCACCAAGCTTTGCATAAATTGGGTGCGCCCATTGTACTACAGGACTTGTTATTGGAGGCTCTCATTCCAATGAAGGGGTTTTCCGTGGAGGATCAGGGGGATTGGGAACAGTGCTCCCTCTAAGCTGTGGATTCTTGTGAGCAAAAATACTACTTTGTGAGCTACTGGCATGAAGGTTGTGAGCAAGCAATTTGGCTACTGCTTAAATCAGTTTGCTCTGGAGCCATCCTTTCTGAGCTACGACAAAAATGTGTGAGCTGGAGGCTAAAAAGCTGTGAGCCAGATCACAGTAGCTCAGCTTAGAGGGAACACTGATTGGGAAGCACCCGGGCTTTCCTGAGGCACTATGTGGTTCCATTTCCCCTCCAAGCCTGACTGACTGTTGCAAAGTAGAGCAAGAGCTCAGTCCTGGCCTGGGCTGTTCCATGAGGGGAGATAAATGTTTGGAAGTAGAAGCTCAATCACTGCTTCTCCAGGCTTGCTGTCCTCTAAACAACTGGATAATGCTTCCAACCAAAGTACAGATGATACTAAACTTGACTGACGAATGGCCAGACTCTGAATAAGGTAGCTTCAGGTGTTCAGCATGGTTGCCATACAATACTTTTGCAAAGCAAGGAGAAAGGGATTGTGTTTGGCTCCATCTGCTGCAGTGGCCATTTTAGGTTTGGCTGCATCTCCTGTGGCAGACATTTTGGGGTGGTTCTCATTACCCCCTCACAAAACCCCCAAAGTGCCTGCCAGATAAAAAAGGTTAGGGGCCCCTCCATTATGTGATTCGCAACAATGACCATGAGGAGGAACTAAGACATACATTCTGTCATGTCAAAGAATTGATGAGTGCTCCCCCCTCTCCACTGGAAGTCCCACCTCCCTGAGGGCCCTGCTGGTAGGGGAGGGCGGGGGTAGGCAGCTCTGGGGGTGTGGTGGCCACGTGTCGGCTTTCCCCAAAGGGTGTAGCGCCTGGCCGTGAATTTGATCATGTACGGTATTTGCCCCATACCGTGAATTTGATCGTGTATGGTGTATTTGACAACGTCATCGAGATCAACCACACCCGAAATGTGTTGTTTGACTACATGTAACATGGACAAAATCCAGTTATCATGCATCTTACTTGACAATCCTCACACCCGAAAAACCTTCCCAGCGATTGGCTCCCCACCAAACGGTGACCCAGAGACCCCTCTCTTTAGTGGTAAACACGCACCCCCACAACCTCCCCGGGGAACACTGGCTGGCGATCTACTTCCTGGACTGTAGCACCTCGGAGTTTTTCGACTCATATGGGAATGCACCCTCGAGCCATCTCTTTTCCCCAACTATTATGGTTTTTTTAAACAAAAATTCTGAAGAGATTCATTTCCACCGGAAGAGGCTCCAAGGGCCGATGTCTAACACCTGCGGCCACCACTGCCTGTTTTTTCTCCATCACCGCTGCAGAGGCACCCCCTTTCACATGATCGTGAAGATGTATTCCCCCAACCCCGAGCAAAATGACAGACTAGTCATGAGTTTTGTGAAAAGCACCCGGAAGAATTAGAGGACTTTACCGAGCATGTACACCCCTGCCCAATCCTGTGTTTCATGCACCCCCTAATAAAAGGCTGTTGGAACCATAATATGGGTAATCACGTCTTTTTTCAAAAATCACTCCGAGGCAGGGGTTTGCATTTCAAAGAATTTATTCTTCATTAGTCAACCACTTTGACACTCTATGTTTTTTTCTTTTAGAGGAAGCAATAATGGGTAGAAGAAATAATGGGTGTGTGCTTTAAAACGGGTGGTCGGGGGCTTTTCAAGTCGTCTAACATTTTTCTAGTAGTCAGGTTGCCGGCGACCTATGAGGGAACATTGAGTTCAGCCAGAGCCGTCATAAACACATCCATGCCTTTAGGCTGTGAGGCAGAAGAGGAAGGGTGTGTTTGAGTAATTGCCTTGACAAGGTCCTGCAGGTTGCTTCCCGCGACTGGGGGCCCCCTATAAAGAAAAGTTCCTCTTTCATCCCAAGAGGCAATGTCTCTGTTTTGATGCATTTTCTTTAGCAGGACACGAGTGTTGTTCCTATATCGGTGTGGCAGATTCTCTACCACCTCTTCAAATCCTGGTGCATTCTTTTCATCAATGCCTGCCGCTAACGCGGGTTGAGGAAAATACAGATCCAGCTTTGTTTTCTCTTCCTCCCCCATTCTGACGTGCGTTAGATATTTCTGAAGGAGAGACCCATAGAGTTTGGCTTTCTCATATTCCGACAAGTCCCCTCTCTCTAGAACAGTTTTCATCTCCCTGTCTAGAGAGTGTATGGCCCTGAGCCTGATGGATTCCCCCTCCGGGGGTCATGGATTGGTCAGGTGTTCTAATTGCTGGCTAGGGACCAGGTACATTTTCCCGGCATGCTCCATCAGGAAGGGGTTAAATGGCTGGTAATCAGGAGGAGAGCAAAACCCAGCAGGTAGCAGATAAAGCCCCCCCAGGAAAGTCTTCTGCCACGGTGAAAGGGAAATCACGCCTTTCATCGTGTTTAGAGCTATCTCCCCATTAGCCTTGATGAGATCATTGGGAGCGGTCCCCAAAATAACCTTCCTCAGGAGATTTGGAGATGAGTTTTTTTTTTGTTAGTGTGAGATTTTTTTAAAATTTATTTATTTATTTATTTTTAATTAAAATTTTAAACACAATCAATAGCTATGAGTCGAAACAGCAGCAAAAATAAAATCGGGAGGGGGACACATTCACGATATCTGGGGAGTTTCCTCAATACAAGTGATAAACTTGTGGATGAGCAGGAGCGTTCAGCATTGAAGCAAATGTGACAGCCTCAGTTGATGTAGGAATACTCTTAATTGGTTCAGTGGATGCAGCCACTTATCACCCCATGTTGTCAATAGATTGCACCATCAACCAAACAGTAGCCCTTCATATTTTGGTTTTCTTATTTGTTCCCAGTCGAATTTGTCTATGTTCATTTTCTCTAATACAGGGTACCATTTATCCATGGGGTTAAGCTGGTGATACTCCACATGTGTAGTACCATAACAATGTTCTCTTTGCTACATTCACTTCTCCCATCTCTTTAAGGACCTGCCATAGTTTGTTGTGATCCAAATCTCGCTCTTCTACTGGAGACCAACATGGCTGTTACTGTTGTTGTTCAGTCGCAGTCGAGTCTGACTCTTCACGACCTCATGGACCACATCATGCCAGGCCCTCCTGTCTTCTGTCATCCTCCAGTGTTTGCTTAATTTCATGTTCGTTGCATCGCTAATACTGTCTGACCATCTCATCCTTTGCCGTCCCCTTCTTCTTTGACCTTCAATCATTCCTAGCATCAGGGTCTTCTCCAGTGAGTGCTCCCTTCTCGTTTGGTGGCCAAAGTATCTGGGCTTCAGCTTCAGTATCTGGCCTTCCAGGGAACAGTCAGGGTTGATTTCTTTTAGGATCGACTGATTTGATCTTCTTGCAGTCCAAGGGACTCTCAAAAGTCTTCTCCAGCACCATAATTCGAAAGCATCTATTTTTTGGCGCTCGGCCTTCCTTATGGCTACTCACTTGAAACTATTCCCCCCCCCAACTCTTTTCAATTATAGAGTTTGCATTAAATTACCAAGTGCCAACACTAGAGTAATCCTGAAAACCTTTGATCAAGCTGGTTGTACATCACTTTCTTGCAAGCATTTTAATGTCTCCCTACCCCAATTTTCTTTTCCAGAATCCCCATATACAAGCCAGCTTGGGGTGCAAACAATTCCTGTTCAGCCACTAATGCTGACCAGCTAGTCCCATGTGGTTCCAGATGGACAGGTGGGCCGGCCAGTAGCAGGAATCCCCTTCTTCCATCCCATTGGCTGAGCACTAGCTGAGCCCACCACTGAAACCTCATGCCTCATTGGAAATAGAGGGGCTAGGCACAAAATCATCCATGGGTCTATCAGAAAATTATCTTCTTTGTTATGCAGAAAAGAAGAACAAAAATAAATCAGCCCCCTATTTTCTTATTCTTAAAGATCCTAAAGTGAAAAAAGTGGCTAAGAAATTTGCTTGCTGCGTCTGGTAACATCAAGACAAGAGAATTCACAGCGCCTCTGTTATTTTCTTGCAAGCTTCACAAAGTCCCTGATTGGCAGCAAAGCTTTTGCTGAGCTTCTACAAAAAACTACTCTCTCTCTCTCTCTCTCTCTCTCTCTCTCTCTCTCTCTCTCTCTGGCTTGTTATCCTCAGCCTTGCTTTGGAAACGGATCCATTTAGTCTTGAATAAATATGCATTCTGGTGTTACTTAATTGCCCTTTCCCCCATGTTTCAACCGAGGATGAGTTATGAGCAGCTTCCAGTCAAAAGCCCCCCAAAGTCAGTCTGCCTTCTTGTATGATGGACTGACCAGGCCAACCACAGTTATGCTTCTGGCAAAGAAGGAGGGAAATAAAATAATGATCGTACAGCAATGTCTGAAAGTCAAGGGTCATTTAGTCCAGGATGGAGAGTTCTGCTTTGCCATGCCAGAGAAGTTTTAGGGTTGGCCAGGCTGCAGCTGGGAACTCCTGGGAGGAAGTGGGGTGGGGGGTGGGGCCTGCTGTGCCAATGTCATGCCAGCACACTGATGTCACTTCTGGTTAAAACAGGAAGTGGCATAGAAGGGCACGCTAGCATTCTGCGAAAACTCTGTGGTTTTACTGGCATAACACTTGCATCCATTCCTCCCTCTCGTTCCCTGCTGCCTACACCCAAAGATACCTGTAGGCAACACCAAGGTGCCAGTGGGCAATGAAAAGGATTGTTGCAGTTGCATCAAAAAGCATTGCACTGTGTGCTACAGAGGAGATCTGGGCCAGGATCCAACAGCAGTCCCCAGCTACAGACCCGTTCCTTCAGGGGAATTGAAAGCCCACCCAGGACAGGCCTCAGGCCTCGAGCATCTTGTCCATAGAACAACAGTACCTCAATCTTGTCTGGACTGAGCTTCAGGGCAGGTGGGAGGATATCATCCTAGCCTTTTGCAAGTCATTTCCACCTCAAAGGAATTACTAAGAGAGGGAAACTTGGCACGACGTACTCCTTCCCACTGGTGCATCTGTGGACCAGGCCTGAGAAAGCCACAATTGGTTTATTCTCTAGGCATCTCTGAATTTTCAAAGGAGTGCCCAAAAGGGGCAAAAAGACCTTCAAATATCTGTCTTGTGGGGCTGCTTGTAAATTCTTTGGTTTAAGAGAACTACACTTTGTTCCTTTCCTTACCGGTGACAACTGCTGCTGTGCTAGGGATGCCAGCCTCCAGGTGGGACCTGAGGATCCCCCAGAATTACAGGTAATCTTCAGACTACACAGATCAGCTCCCCTGAAGAAAATGGATGCTATGGAGGGTGGACTCTATGGCAGTCTACCCCACTGAAGTCTCTGTCCTCCCGGGCTCCATCCCGAAATCTCTAGGAGTTTCTCAACCTGGATTTGATAACCTTACCTCCCTGCCCCCCTTGCCAGTAGCCTGGCACCCCTATGCCTGGGGAAAAAACACCCATTGGGAAGGAGCAGAAGTCCCACTCTTTAATTGCCTCCCCCCTAGGTCCTCTGGGGAAACCATGGCCCAAGCATCTGCTTGGCTACCCTGATCTCCAAAGGATGATCTGTTAATTTGGGGAGGAGGCTAGTCCAGGTCAGCAGAGGACAGAAGATCTTCTGCCTGAAAAGAGTGATGAACCTGATCATCAAGAGCCATTAGGCAGAGATTAGGCAGGGAGAATGTTTGCTGACAACACAGCTGAGCTGGGGCAGCGATTGCCAGAAAGCTGTCCATTTGTCCCTGAAAACATTCTGAAAGGAGATTCCCCACAGGGTCTTCAGACAGATTGTCAGATTGGAGACCAGCTTTTCTAAGATGAAATCCACACCCACTCGCTTCCATGAGCATCTTCTTGATGATTAAAAGAAAATTTCGTGCTCTCTGAGCACAGGGGAAATCAGGCGGGGGGGGGTGTCGATGCTGACCTCTGTTATAATTCTGTCTTCTGCTGCTTCTGCACACTGGATTGCTGCATCTTGGAGACCAGGATGACAGCTAGGTAACTCAGGACAAAGAAGGGCCCAGAGGAAGGAAGTCATTTTCTCCCACGCTTCTTTATGTGGTTCTGCTCCCGAGAAAGAACCAGAGGTGCCATTTTAGGGAGGCCAGCCTCCAGCTGGGACCTGGGGATCCTCTGGAATGACAGCTTATTTCCAGTCTATTGAGATCAGTCCCCCTGGAGAAAATGGATGCTTTGGAGGGTGGACTCTGTGGCACTGTACCCCACTGAGGTCCCTATGCTCCCCAGGCCCCACCTTCAAATCTCCAGGCATTTCCCAACCTGAAGCTGGCAATCCTATCCCCTGCCGATGGCCCGGGGGTGTGCGTGGCAACCTCACAACCCTGTTATTTATTTAGAGCATTTTAGATTGTCTCCAGATCTGGATTCAAGATGGTTTACGATGATAACAAAACCCACATACAATTAAAAGCCTATAAAAGCTGACAAATGGATCTAATGAGTATCAGAAACAATTAGGTGTCAATGTCAAAAAACCAAATAGAATGCAACCCCAAAGGGGGGGGGGATATGCCTACAACTGAGGCACCAAACAACACACCAAAAAAAACACCAATGTTGAGGAATGGATAAAATACAAAATCCTAGTAGACCAATTGTCCTTTAATAAAAAACAGAAGAGTTAAACAAGAATGTAGAAATGTGTTTAAAGGATGGATGTTCTACTAGGATTATATATGTTTTTATAATAGTATCAAAAGCCCTGCAGAGTAACTCTGCCTAACACAAATTGAAGAAGCTTCATGACAGCTTCAGGAAGGTTATTCAACAGAATAGAACCAGCCCCTGAAAAGATCTAAATCTTGTACCGTCCAAGAAGGAACAACTGGTAGGTATTGCTCAGAGGAGTGGAACTGCAATATGGGAATGTTAATATGAAAGGGAAAATGTGTTAATGGAGAAAAACAAGCATTAAAAAAGAAAAGAAAAGAAACCAGTGTGAAAATAAAAGCCTCATGGTTTTGGTCTATCACAAGGGGAAACAAAATCAAAACAGGGATATTCCGCCCTGACCCAGACAGCCCAGGCAAGCCTGATCTCATCAGATCTCAGAAGCTAAGCAGGGCTGACCCTGGCAAGTAATTGGATGGGAGATCTCCAAAGGAATACCAGGGCTGGGATGCAGAGGCAGACAACTATCACCATGGCTTGCAAGCATATACACAGACAAAATACCAACCCCCCAACCAAAAACAAAAAGCAGAGATATTCCAACTGAATCCAATCAAATTTGGTCTCACCCCTGGTTGCATGGGAAGGTGAAGAGAAGTGCCATCATGAAAGAGCAATGCATGCATGGACATAGGAAACTGTCTTATACTGGGTCAAACCATTGTTTTTTGAACATCAGTATTGTCTACACCGACTGGCAGCAGCTCTCCAGGGATTTCTTTGGCTTGATCCTTTTAATGGGAGACACTGGGGATAGAAACTGGGAACTTCTGCATTGAAAGTAAATGTTCTATTACAGAGTCCCAATCCCTCCTTTTAAACAAAATCACATGAAGCTGTCTTATACCGTATTGGACCATTAGTTTTTTGTCTGTAATATCGACTCTAACTGGCAGCAGCTCTATAGTCATTCGTATCACCCTTTTCTTTGGAGATTCGAGGGACTAAACCTGGGACCTTCTTCATGCAAAATAGATGCACGTCCATTGATCACACTCCCTCCCACTAGGAAAAGATAGTGTTGCACCTTTGGATGGCTGATTTGGACTAGTTAACATTTACAGGCAAGACAATTTGTAAAAAAACAAAGCCAGAAAGGGTAAGACTGCAACCTATATATTCCTTCTAGCTCTGAGTTTCTTCTGGAGTTTTACTGTCACCCCTCCAAGTTTTAATTCTGACAATAGAAGTGACCGGGTCTGGGGCGAAACTCCTCTCTTTGCCCCCCCTCCTGCACACCAGGGCTTCCTGTCAGTTGAAGCTATTGCCATGCCAACCATATTTTTGGTATCTCCACATTATTCATGCCAGGGGCCATGAAGTGATACATGTAGTCTCTGTAATAAACTGCTGAGAGGCAGTTGCAAAAACCCTACCGAGCCGGGCTTGACGTATGCCGGTTTTCAAAAGTCAGCGATGCTCATGATGACCTAGGTACAGGCTTGAATACATTTCGATGCAAAATTCCATTAGGACATAATGATGCTGAATAGAGAAAACGTATTTAGTGCAGCCATTCCCCCCCCTTGGGATAAGTGGAGAAAATCTCACCAAGTACCCGTTTATATTCATGAATGGCTTGTTTTAGCATTTAGATACATCTACCATTTCTTATATGATTTTTTCAGGCTTCTGGCAAAGTCATATTAAGATCTGGTATCCTAAAATAAATGTACTATTACTATTATTATTACTATTATTACTATTACTATTACTGTTGTTGTTGTTGTTGTTATTATTATTATTATTATTATTATTATTATTATTATTATTATTATTATTATTATTATTATTTGCACCGTCAGATATTTGACTGGTAGATAGTGTTCTGGAATTTGAGATCTAGCCCAGCTCTTGGGAATTGCAGATGTATCTTTACAGGATTATTGCTGTTCTAAGCAACACTATCTTCTGGAGCTGAGCTGTCCAGAATGTCCAGGTGTTTCTTGAGACTTCTAGGCACTTACTATTATTATTTTCAGAACAGCAAGGTGCCATTTCACTTGGAAGGAGAGAAATATGAAAGAGGGGTTCTCAATTCTTTTAGAGATGGTGAAGAGCATTATGAGAGCAGGCCAGTTGGTTAGAGGGCCAAGAGTAGACCGAAGGAAACCCTGCCCATCCTGAATTCAGAATCAGATGACCTGAGTTTTCAAACACATAACTGAATAACTCATCTACCCCCTCAAAACTGGCAATTACCTCAACCTTTTAGACCAATTCCAAGCTTGGGATATATATGTATTTATCTAATTTATATCCCACTTTTCTCCCTGATGGTGATCCAGAAAGACTCATTACTACATTGTCCCTCAATCAGTTTTATCCACACAACCACCACTCTGTGAGGTAGCTTAGGCTGAGAGCGTGCGACTGACCTGAGGTCACCCTGCAAGCTTTCATGGCAGAGTGGAGATTCAAACCTGGTTTTTCCAGATCCTATAACAACACTTTAACCACCAGACCTCACTGGCTATTAGAAAGCCAAGTCATTTTCCAGTGCCACCCTCCCCCTTATACCCTCCCATCCTAATTTACCTGGCTGCTCGCAGTGGCAGAGGGTGCAGTCTGCTGATGCAGATGACACTGTCCTTGGTACTGATGGACATGCATGCTCATGCAGCTTCCTTCTACTGATCATCATCATCAAGTTTATTGTATTAGCCATTGGCCATAACAAAACATAAATACAAACACAATCCTTATACATCACATTAAGTTATCCCTTCACTAACTTGCGCTGAATCCTAGCCTTAATCTTATCTTTTTTGCCACCAAAGCAAACAGGGACATTCTGCTGGTAACATATACATCCATATCAGAGAGCAAAAAAACAACCAACTCCTGTTTTGAGAATCCATTGTGCAAAGGTTCCATGAGCATCTCAGTAAATAGTGCTCAATATCATCCACTTCGCTCAAACCACATTGACAGATTCTTAAGGCAACAGGTAAACCCATAAAACGACCAACACAGACCATTGAAGGAATGGCATGGAATCTGAGGGCTGTATGCCCTTCTTAGGTCAAGATTGGTTAGTTTCTCTAAATAGCCAGTCCTACAGTGATCTCTTTTAAATATCTTAAACAGAGGGGTTGTTCGGCAACTTGCCGCCGCATGAAGGTTCAAAAGGCCGTCCTTATGAAGCTTCCTTCTACTGATTCATATGACTGGCCCCTCAAGGTCACTATTGCCTACTCTGATTGGCAGTAGCTCTCCAGGCTCTTGAGTCAAGGTCTTTAGGGGAAGGGGCTGTGGCTCACTAGTAGAGCATCTGCTTGGCATGCAGAAGGTCCTTGGTTCAATTACAGGCACAGCCAGTTGTGTTTAAAAAAAAACAAAACCAGGATCAGGTAGGAGGTGATGTGAGAGACCACTTCCTGAGATCCTGGTGGGCTGCTGCCAGTTTGAGTAGAGAATACTGACTTAGATGGACCAAGGTCTGATTTAGTATAAGCAGCTTCATGTGTTCCACATGATCTCATCACCTATCACCTGATCTTTTGAAACAGAATTGCTGGGTGTTGAACCAGGAACACTTGGCATGCCAAGAAAATACACTACCACCAAGTCACAGCCTCTGCTTCCTAATAACATGGATCTGATAAGCTGGCCACCCACCCAGCCAACCAACAAGTGGTCAGAAACAGATTCTCTCTTTCTCCCTGCTTTCCTAGTTTCTATTTAATTTTCCTCAGTGCCTTGGTGTACCCTGGCTGATCATAGCATGATGCAGACAGATAGAGGGGTCAGTGAGGGTGAGTAAGGGCAGGAAAGAGAGGGAAAAGGTCATGGAGGGCAACTTGGTTTTGGTTGAAACAGCAGCACTTCTCTACACAGAAGAAGTTGAGTGGGTTTGTTAATAAATAGGGATGAAAATGGGAGGTAGAAGTGCACTTTAACACTGGATACGGACACTGCAAAAATGGAAGGTAGTTATTTGAGTATCCCCCTGAACTCTGAAGTGGTATACATTTACCACTTTAATGAGGACTGAATCGCCAAGTTACTGGCAATAAAATAAAATAAAAATCCTGTCCCTTTAGTACAGTCTTAAAAGGTAAAGGTAAAGGTTCCCTTGCTCGAAAGCCAGTTGAATCCAACTCTAGGGTTGCGGTGCTCATCTCCGTTTCAAAGCCGAAGAGCCAGCGCTGTCTGAAGACGTTTCCATGGTCATGTGGCCGGCATGACTAAACACCAAGGTGCACGGAATGCTGTTACCTTCCCACCGAAGTGGTACCTATTTATCTACTTGCAATTTCTTGCTTTCGAACTGCTAGGTTGGCAGGAGCTAGAACTAGAGATGGGAGCTCACCCCGTCTTGCGGCACCCGGGTCTTGAACTGCTGAACTACTGACCTTCCAAAGCCTGCAGTTCAGCGTCTTAACCACTTGAGCCACCGCAGTACAGTCTTACTGCAATGTTATTTACCATGTGTTGTCCTTTCTACCTCCATGCTATGAAAAACCTTAGCTACCCATTTCCATACTTCGTCAGAGGGAAAGGACTTTTTTCTCCAAGCCTGTTGGCAATCCTAACCTAATTCAGTTTGAGACACTGAGAGGTTCATGACTGGATATAATAACCACCATGCAAAGCCTTGAGTTTGAATCAGGGCTTCAGTGTAGGTAAAGAAGTATTCTGCCATTCCTCTCCAGTGTTTTGTCTATGAAAACTCCAACATCGTTGTTAACCCTGGAAAGGAAAAAACACAGGCAAAAGCTGTTTACCTGCCTTTTTTCTCCTTTCCAGCACTAATAGCAGTGCAGGGGGATTGATTTTGATTAGCAAAGTGATTCAGACCAATGGTTAAGCACCCTGTTTCCAATGCACCCATGGCCCTTATTCAAATCAAGGTCCCACAGGACAGCTGTTTCCTGTTTTAAAATGTTCAATCTTCCAACATGTCTTCTAGTTTGACCCCAAGATCTAGCCTGTAATCACCCCCCACAGCGTACCAAAGAGTAGCAACCTATCTTGTATCTCTCTCAACAGACATCCTCCTTGAAACACTTTCTTTTGGCCATTTCCACACAAATACATGTTTTGTGTTGCATCAGTATCGTTGATGGAAGAAGTACCATGAATAATGAAGAGAGATGCCCTCTTGCCTGTCTTAAAACAAGGGAAAGGCATTAAAGGTGACATGAACAGTTGTGGAAGGCTTAAAACACACATTGCATTTTCAAATGTATTTTGTTTGAGATGAAAGAGTGAGTTGAGAGTTGAAGGCCCCGGTCACACGGGCAGGAAACTGCGGGGGAGAAGCGTGGCTGTTTGCCCTGGGGCAAACCTTTGCGCTGTTACGTGATCAGACCTCCCGTGGAGGTTCTGTGGAGGTACCGTGGAGGTTCCATGGCAAGGGAGAGATGCTGATCACAGGACAAGCCGGCGCGCAACGAAGAAGCGCGCAAACTGTTTGTTTTGTGTGTGTACACGACAAATGTGCATGCTCCCTTGGGTGCGTGTGCGCATCCACAGAGACTTGGACAAAAAAACCCCACCTTATTTGCAAGGGGACATGGGACATGAGCGGGCGCCGGATGCCACTGGAAACGCGATCAGACGCCCGCCCTTGCCCCGCAGTTTCCAGAAACTAGTACCTCCGAGGTACTAGTTTTTTGCCACGCAGTTTCGGCTGAAAGCCTCGGTTGAGCCACGGGAGTGCTACGCTTCCCAGATGTGCTGGTGAGATCGCGCCTGGAAACTCCGCCTGTTTTCCGTCTCACTTGTGTGGCTTCTGTTCCATGTGACCGCAGCCGAAGATAAGTTTCTGAAGCATAACTCCTTTTCATTAGTTCAGTAACAGAGCATCTGGGTAGCATGCAGACAGTCCCAGGTTCAGTCTCTGATGTCTCCAGTCTAAAAGGACCAGATAGCTGGTGGTGTGAAAGACCTTGACCGTTGAGTTACTGCCAGTCAGAGTAGACAATACTAGCATTGATAGACCGATGATCTGATTCAATATAAGGCAGCCTCATGTATTCTTGCCTCTGTCCAAACAATTGTTTCAACCTGCAAGGGAACTTTGATAGGGAGGAGAGTAACTCAAAAGGAAATTCCACTGATCTGAATACCTGTGCATAATTCTAACCTACATTACTAATTTGACTTCATTTTCAGCATTCAAATGCTTCAGTTGCTCAAATGAAGGCACATTTGTCCCCACGTGCTTTACTTGCTTTAATCAGAATAATAGAATCATAGAATCTTAGAGTTGGAAGGGACCCCCCAGGAGCATCTAATCCACCCCCCGCACAATGCAGGAAATTCACAAATATCTCCCTCCCCTACTTTTTATATCCCACTTTTTTATACTACTTTTCTCTCCAAAGGGGACCCAAAAGTGGCTTATGTTCTTACATCATTTTTCTCCCTTAACTTCATCCTCACAACAACCCTGTGAGGTAGGTTAGGCTGAAAGTGCATGGCTGGCCCAAGGTTACCCCGCAAGCTTCCATGGCAGAGTGTTGGGGATTCAGACCTGGGTCTCCAAGATCCTAGTCTGACACTTTGACCACTACTCTTCCCTCCAGGTTCTTTATTTTCTCAGTCAGTATGTACAATTAGTATACTTGCAAATAAACACATATTACAAAAAGGACTATTACTCTCCAGGGCTCTTTCTTTTCTCTTTGAAAGGAGGGATTTTTCCTTACATGGCTTCTCCTGGAAGTTCTAACCAGCTAGGGAAGACTATCTACCAGCATTATTAATTCCACTTTTCCTCCAAGGAGTAAAGTGCAGTGTACAATATTCTTTCCTCCCTTCTTAGAATAGGAAACAATAGATTTCTCCTCTTCCTCCCCATAACTCTTCTTCATTTTTATCTCCCAAACCCATCAAAACCTTCTAAGCAGTTGTACTCATTCATGGTGCTACTGGATGAATTTGCCATTTTAGTCAGTGGGTTCTGTACTTTCTGTCTGCATTTTGGTTTTAAATATGAAGAGGCAAGCAAGATAAAGTCTCACCAAAGTAATCCAGTGCTCACATAAATAGGCTCTTTGTCATTTATTAGCCTTTAAAAGGCCTCTCTCTTTATTCTGGCTGTCCATCTTAACAATATTTAACACCTCGTTGATGGCTCATTCATCCGGCTCTAGTTGGTGTTCCTTGACTTTTCTAAGCAAAATGGGAGTTAAGCTGAAGTGAGAAAACAGACTGAGGATTCAGACCAGAGTTCTATAGAAGGCCAAGTAAAACCCTTTTGACTCTTCATGTCACCTGACCGGTAACGAGGTGGTAGTACAGCCATCTGCAGCAGAGGTGCTGGAGTGCTAAGCTCTTCCTGCAACTGATTGCTATTATGACAGCACACAGAACCAGAAGCATGGGTCACAAGGAAATGCATGACTAAGAGAATGGGACACCAAGCACCAATTTTTGTAGTAAGGATGTGACATATATTATGGAGATAAGCTCAGGTCTAACATGGTTAAGAGGAGACCTGCGTTATTCTGTATGACTGAATTCAGTTAAAAGCACTGTAGGCAAATAACTTTAATAATTTTATAATAATAAATAATCAAGGCCTGTCCAGACGCATCTGACTTATGAAGACCCCAGAACCATGGGGTTTTCAAGGCAAGAGATGAGCAGTAGCGGTCTGCCATTGTTTCCCTCTGCCTGGCAACCTTGGTCTTTTTGTTGGTCTTCTTTCCAAATACTAAGCTCAGGCTAGTCTGGGCTCCTCAGACTGCTGTGATCTTATAATGGGTTAGACTAAATGCAGACTAAATCGACAATTACTACCAATTCCCACTAACCAGTGCAGTTTTCCCTTGTGCCATTCCTCAGGGTCCCCTATCTACCGGGAACAGCATTTTGTGGAATACAGTGGGAGGCGGGTGAGAGGAAAGTTCCATTCTGCTGCTGGTAAATTTAGTCTGGATCCAATCCAGTGCAATAGGTGAGCTACAACTTCTGCCTCTTTATTTGTCATGGTTCTATCTTTGCGTTCACACAGGCCTAAAATAAATGTTTTGTTTTTTAAATAAAGGAAAACCTCAGGATGATTCACATAATATGGTCTTCACAAATTGTATCTGGGTTCCCCACCCTTTCTGGATGGAGAAGGGTAGCTTTTGTTCTAAAACCATTGTACTGGAACATGTATTTTCATCAAAGTTATTGACTGCTCAGAGAATACTTAGGACACTTTCTTAAAACTCCATACCCTCATTACTCCCTTCACTTTACTTAGGGCATACAAGTGCCTTACACTAAGGAGTAAAGGTATGATATCCCATGCCATGCAGCAGCAGAGTCTCCTCTGAAGTTAACAAATTTTGTGTGTAAGGTGAATTGCTTTTCATTCCCCAGGGACCTCATTATTGTCAGCTCAACTCAGGGATAGTATTTTGTACAACCCTGGTTTGTCCTTTCCAGTATTTTGCAATTTGATTGATCTCCTATTTTTATTCCTTTGTCACAGATTAGTGAAGCCATAAACAGAGAGAAAATAGAGAAGGCAGAGCCGTAAAAAAAAAATCCCATTCAAATATGGAAGAGATCAAAGCGGCACAGACTGGGAACACCATCATAAGTCACAGATTATGGGTTGCATTAAAATGTGGAGACCTTGTTCTCTTAGGAGATTGTAATGAGAACAGTAAATGGCAGACAATTAATCCTGGTTAATGACAAAACCTATGAATTACTATGTAGTGAAGGAGAAATACTTGGCTAAATATTTCCTTAATTTCTTAAACACCACAACTAGGCTCTGGAAAAAATAAATAAATTGAATTCTGGGGTATATTCATACCCCCCCCCCCAATCTGAATTGCAGGTGTATCTTTGGGACACTGGTGTGGTATAAAGATTAAGAATGTCGAACTAGTATCTGGGATACCCAGGTTCAAATCCCCACTCATACCATGGAAGCTTGCTGGGTGACCTTGGGCCAGTCACATTCAGCCTAGTCTGTCTCCCAGGGCTGCTGTGAGGATCAAATGGAGCAGAGGAGAAGGATGTAAGCTGCTTGGATCCCCATTGAGGAGAAAGGTGGGGTACAAATGAAGTAAGTAAATAAAATTAATTTAAACTCCCAGAGTCTGAAAACGCACTTTCACAGGAGGAGGGAGTCTTTTGATCAGATTCACCTCTCTGCTTTTGTATACTGAATAACTCATACTAGTTTCTATAATTTTTCTTTTCATTCTGAAATAACAACAAAACCTATATTTTTAACCTAAAATGTTAGAAAACTAACATAAAATGCCATACATTTTGAAGAAAAACATTTAACATGGGTAAATAACATAGGTATGTCCCTTCTGACTGGGATATAAGGACTCAGACATCTCCATTCCAACTCATATCTGAAGAAGGCAGCTTTGAACACTTGAAAATGTACAGCCAGCTGTGGCGTAGTGGTTAAAAGTGGTGGACTCTAATCTGGAGAAGTAGGTTGATTCCCTCCTCCTCCTCCTCATGAAGCCAGCTGGGTGACCTTAGGTCAGTCACAGTTCTCTCAGAACTCTTTTGGCCCCACCTACTTCACAGGCTGTCTGTTGTGGGGAGAGGAAAGGAAGGCAATTGTAAGCCACCTTAAAACTCCGCTCGCCGGCTCCATCCCCCCCCCGCACCCACAAGAGGTCCGGCGAACGGAGCCTTTAGGCTCCGCTCCCCGGCTCCCTTCCCCCC
>NW_015161475.1:9886-19804 GCF_001447785.1 Gekko japonicus | reverse complement strand
CACCGGCGAGAGGAGGCAGAAGCCTCCGGTCACCGGGTTCCTTCCCCCCCACCCCCACCCCCACGCTTTTCCTTCACTCCCTTACTGTCTGTCTTGGTAGACCTGGCCTCTGGAGACCAGGTCTACCCACCCCAAACCACTATGTGGGTAGACCTGGCCTCTGGAGACCAGGTCTACCTACACCCTTCCACTATCTTGGTAGGCGTGGCCTCTGGAGACCAGGTCTACCCAACCCCTTCCACTATATTGGTAGACCTGGCCTCTGGAGAACAGGTCTACCCACCCCATTCCACTATCAGAACCATTGTACCGGTGAAGAGGCCAGGTCTACTAATATAGTGGGATGCGGTGGGTAGACCTCCAGAGACCAGGTCTACCAACACAGTGGAATGGGGTGGGTAGACCTGTTCTCCAGAAGCCTCTGGGGAACAGATCTACCTACCCCAATCCACTACATTGGTAGACCTGGCCTCTTGACAGCTACAATGGTGCCCTACCCCCCACTTCACAGACTTTTGGGGGGAGCGGGTCAGGGGTGAACGCGCTGGACCATCCACCTCCCCCACATTTACCCCACTACCCCCTCCCTCTCTCTACATTTCTCCCTATGTCCTTTCATTCTTTTCCTCCCTCCCTCTTTCTCCCTTCCTCCCCATTGCTTTGAATTCCTTCCCCCCAATTCCTCCCTCCCTCCATCTCTGCCTGTCTGTCTGTCTTTCTGACTGTCTGTCTCTGTCTCCCCCTCTCCTACCTTCCTCTCTGTCTCTCTCCCAAACCCCTCTGTCTGTCTGCCTGCCTGTCTGTGTCTCCATGGCCCACCTACCTTTCTAGGGCTCGTTGTCTTCCTCCTCAACGGGCTTTACGGCTAGTTAGTAAATAATGCCCATAGAGCCATTTTTCTATGCCAAAGGAAAAATTACAATGGGGGGGGGGAGCATTTACCCTATATCATTGCAGCCAGGTAGTATCAGTCACATAACATAAGGTCACTCTGTTGGTATTGTTATGCCAACTTCTCCAGGAAATTCCTGGAGACCCAATCCAAGTTATCTACCAAGGAAGTTGGGTGGTTGTGGCTGTGCGTAAGTTCTATACCAGTCTATACAGAGGTCAGATGGCCAATGAAACACTCGCTATATCCCAGGAAGTGAGACAACACGCTAGGATTAAGAATAAATGTTGTCTTTACTAAAGGTTTCTGCAGTCATACAAAATCAGAATCACACACACAGTTATACAAGCTCCTTAGTTACAATAGTACATCAGAACAATTACAGCATAGAAAATAACAAAAGCATCAAAATGGGGATGACACAATGGGGCACGGCTATACTCATCTGAGGTCCAGCTGAGGAAGAACTCTCCTCCTTGGAACGCTGGGCAGCCGAAAGCAGCAGCTTGTGAACTCCAAGGCACACAGGTAGGACCAGCCAAACCACGTGTGAGCTCTCTGGGTCGCGACTCCCGGAGAACTTAAGTAGTAGAGTCACTTGTAGCACCTTAGTGCACTGCTATGGGAAGGGTGGGTTAACCAGAGAGACAAAGGAGAGTTTCTCCTTAAATAAACTCTTTTTGGGGCATGGGCTATCCAGCCATAAACTATCAAACCCGTCCTCTAAACGCCATAAATGCTATTGTCTTTAGATCTCCAAACCAGATTAGGTGCAGAGGGTTACGTGATTCCTGGCATTCCGGTGATGTCGGGGTTCGCTGGGGGATTTTCCATAGCTCTCCAAGTGGGTGCAATGGCGCGGTGTCTCCTCTATCCCAATGCATGACGGGATACCTTCTCCAGGGAAGCACATGGTCCGTATGTGCAACGGCAGCCCCAGGCCAGCCTATTTCTAGGCAAGCATGAGATGCAGAACAAAGCAACACAACCAAGCAGCAGTCCCTGAATACACAATACATAGACACACATAGACAGCATCACCACTATACAGAAATACAAACATAAGTTCATATAGTTACAGTATGCAGTAGAACAGCTAGATTCAAGTCAAATGGCACCTTAGAGACTGACAAGATTTTCCAGCTGAAAGCTTTCAAGAGTCAAAGCTGCCTTCTTTAGATATGTGTTGGAACCAGGGTTTTTTGTACTCTAGGCGAGGCCACCTTCTGGCACCCCCCCCCGCACACCCACCAACTATGGGGTTGCCAACCTCCAGGCAGGGCCTGGAGAGAAGGAAGTCCAGCTGCTGAAAGCTCCCACCCTGCTACAAATTTTGTTAGTCTTTAAGGTGTTACTGGACTCTTGCTCTTTTCTACCAGTAATAGCAGAGTTAGATAAAAAAGACAAAGACACATTAATAGGGACAAGGGACATTTTATTTATTTAAAATAGGTCTGACCTTTCCCATAGCCAAAGCCCTCCAGGCAGCTTACAAAAGAGGAAAAAACACCATGTCTATAAAATCTATTTTAGAAGCTAGTCTTTGAATTCCCACACTGCCATGGAAGCTCACTGGGTGACCATGTGCTACTCACTTTCTCGCTCTCTCAGCCTCATCCACCTTGCAGGGCTGTTGTGAGGATCACTTCATTTGTCCCAGGCGGGGGGGGCAGGAGAAAGAGGAGGCTGCCTCCAACCTTCCAGGTGCCCTGGAGGAGGGGGGCTATCACCTCCACAGACCCTTCTTGGGGGCTGGAGGGCCAGCACTCAGCCAGCCTGCCTGGGGTGGGCTCCGCTCCCCACTTGGGTTCTGGGTGCAAAGTATACAGACTGAGCCCGAGGGATGGGAACGTGTCCTTCTTCAGAGCTCCTATCTCTGGCCCTGCTTTCCCTTCCTTACACAGTGGAACAAAACTGGGGGCCAAAAGGGTTGCCAACCTCCAGTTGGGGCCTGAAGTTTCCCTGGAATTACAACCTCCTCCCAGCGGACAGAGATCGGTTCCCCTGCAGAAAAAGGGCTGCACCGGAGGGAGGACTCTACAGCCCCGGTTCCCATCTCAGGTCCCTCCCCGGCCCCAAACTGGGCATTTCCCAGAATCTCCCCCCCCCCAAAGTCCAGCAATTTGTCGGGAGTTGGCAACCCCGGCTGAGAGTCTTCCTGGCCTTCCACCCTCCCTCACCAGACCTCCGAGCTTCCCCCCCCCCACGCCTTACTTCGAAGGGACCCTTCCTGGAGCCGGCTGGGCGGCTTCTTCCTGCTGCGGCTTCTCTGCAACCCCTCCACCCCCAAAAAAGTGCCTCTCCTCTTTCCGTCCCCCCCTTGCTCAGCCTCTCTAGCAAAAGGCTCCGCCGTGTTTAACCCTTCCAGCACTGCAGAGAAATGAAATAAGCCTCCTGCCTTCTCTGGGATCCCAGTCTCCCCCCTCTCCAAACAGCCTACCCGCCATTCCGTGCAGAGGGCAACCTGTTTGCTGCTCAGTGGTAGACACGCGGGCTGGCACGGGGGGGGGGGAGCGCATGCCTACATCAGAGAAAAAACTGCCTTTCGTGGGGCTGAATGGCAGCAATCGCCCTCCTGCTGGAGAATCAGCCCGTGGAATGCAGCAAGAGAGCAAGGGCTGCTGGGGCGGGGGGCCGGACCTCCCCAGAGGGCTCTGCTTGGGGCCGGTGCCACGAAGGAAGGCAGGGAGGCAGGAAGAGAGCCGATGACTGGGCACTCCTCGTGGACTGGGTGGGGTGGGCGCTCCTGGCTGCTGGCCGATGCCAACGCTGCCCCCGTCCCTGCTGCAGTGACAGCAACACCAGCAGGAGGGAGGCTGAGCCGTGTGGAGGAGAAGGAGCCCCCCCACCCCATGGCGCCCTCTACCTCCTAGCTGCCTTCCTTCCTCCCTCCCCTGCCGCGGGGCCGGAGGGTGCAACCCCCCAGCGCTTCCCGCCTCTGCTGCTCACCAGGCGCCATGGTGGCGGGTGACAGGGGCTTTTGGCAGGGGGGCGGGGCGCATTTGGCGCCCCTGAGGGCCGGCGCGCCCTAGGCGAGCGCCTAGTTTGCCTAGCGGGCGAGCCAGCCATGGTTGGAACAGAGATCTCTTGTGTCCTTATATCCTAGTCAGAAGGTGGAAGGGGTGTTGCAATGAAGGAACTCTGTCTGGATGCACCCCTCCCACCTTCTGAATGGGATATAAGGACTCAGAGATCTCTGTTCCAACTTTTATCTGCAGAAGGCAGCTTTGAACTTTCAAAAGTTTACAGCTTGATTCTGGAAAATAACCTATCCTGGTGGGAGCACGTAGCATTATGAGATAGATACAGCAAAGATCTGGTAAGAGGGTTTGACCATGACAAAAACGAATTAGATAAAATTTGGTTGTCCTCGAATGATAAACTAATTCAGAAGCTGTATAGGTTCTTGTTGGATGATTTTGAAATAGATGAGAATATCAAAGAAGTAATGATATCTTGGATGAAAGATCTGGGGAAAACCTTAGAGGAAAACCAGTGGTCGAAAATATGGAAATCAGTTAAATATATGAGAGCGGTTGCATATAAAGAGAATGTCTACAAAATGTTCCACTGATGGTATTGGTCCCCTGATAAACTAGCTAAATGTTATAGCAATGTAACCAATGTATTTTGGAAATGTAAATCTAATGTGGGGACCTTTTATCACATGTGGTGGAAGTGTAAAAAAGTCCAAAAATATTGGGGTATGATAAACAAAACTATACTTGAAATTTTAGAATTGAACCTAGACTTGAGACCAGAAATATTTTTGTTAAATATTGTTCCAGATGGATATAACCTCAAAGATGTATATCTTATAGTATATATACTAACAGCAGCCAGAATGATGTTGGCAAAGTTTTGGAAATCAGAGGAAATACCCACTAAAATAGACCTAAGTTTAAAATTGTTAGAACTAGCACAAATGGACGATTTGAGTATAAAATTACAAGGGAAAAATAATACAGTACATAGTAATAGATGGAATAGGGTGTATGCATGGATAAATAAGCTGGTGAAATGAAGAACTCTGAAAATTTATGTAATCTGCTAAGTTATTTTGTTCAATGAAAAATAAAAAAAAAGTTAAAAAAAAAGTTTACAGCTTGAAACTCTTGTTGATTTCCAAGGTGTCCCTGGCCTCAAATCTAGTGTTACCATTTTATTATCACCATTACCAAGAGCAACAAATATTGTAAATCAATACCTGATGAGTATTAGCAGAATGTTATTACTGCTATTAACTCCAACAGCACCAATGGCAATACACATAAAATGGCAAGACAGGAACAAAGATTTCATTAACATCTCACAAATGCTTGCCTATTCACTCTGAGATAAATATGCATGAGACTGCAACCTTGGGTTAAAAAAAGCAGCAGGTGTGGTCTGGCTTCTCTTTATTCATGAGGTAAGTTTTATAAAGGCTATAGGACTAAGTTATAATGAAATGGTTTAGGAATTTGCTTTTATATAAGGAACAGGACCGTGAACCATACCCACTGCATATAGTATGTATTATCTGTCCGCTGTCTATATAACCTTGCTCTCACTGCATTGTTTTCTACTTATGTAACATCATTTTCTGCACAATTCTAATGTATCATGGCCCTGGTCACACGGGAGGTTTAGGGCCGGAAGAGGGACGGATCGGGTGCCCAGCAAACGGGTGCGATCTCCCCACAACATCTGGGAAGCGGCGCGCACCCGTCCCCAATCCGGCCCTTCAGGCCAAATATGCGCATACAAAAAGAATCTGCTAAAGAGCAGGACTTACTGGAAAATCGCCGGCGCGTCTGTCATCAGGAGCATTCGAGGCTCCTGGCAGCCAGCTGCCTCCGTCTCCCTTCAGTGGCTTCCTCCCCAGCATCTGATCATGCCGGGGAGCAACTGCGTGGCGGCTCAGGGGATCTGTGTGATCCCGCCGCCGTGCGTCTCTTTTGGTGCGGCTCGAGAGCCCACTTTGGCCGCACTCCCCCCCCCCCCATGTGGCAGGGGCCCATGTGTAATACTTGTGCTTTGTTTCAGATTTCTGTGATCTGAGTCTTATTGCGTGGCTGGCTATTAGATATCAAGTCAAGTCCAAAGTTTATTACGGTCAATAGGTACAGATAAAAAGGACAACTTATAAATTTTAAAATGGATAAAGACATAAAAAGTGAAAAACATGTGTGTATGTATCAAAATAGTAAAAAAAAAACCACTCCATTTATGTATTTCCCAGCAACTGACATTTCCTTCGTCAAGTGATGCTATTAGATATCGTCATCTTATCGGTTGCATTGACTTACTCTGTACAAATTGAATCTCAGCAAGAAGAATGTGCCATTGAGTCATAACTGACTCACAACACTACCATCCACAGGGCATTCCAGGCAAGAGAGGAGCAGAGGTGGTTTGCTATCACCTTCTTCCACAAAGCAGCTGCGGTCTTTTTTTGCTGTTCTCCCATCCAAATACTGACTATGGCTCCCAAGTTCTGGGAAGCTGGGCTTTTCAGGTTGCTCAATGAGAAAGGCAAACTCTAAACAAACAAACAAACAAGATGGATATTGCCTGCATAGACGCAAGCTCCCCCCCCCCCCCCCCCCCAAGATTCAAGTAACAGGCCTGGCCTCCTCTTGCAGGTGTTGTTAATTAAGGGCTTCGGCCTGCCTGGCACCATATCAGCTCAAGGACAGGGGAGAGAGCTTCTATGAGAGCGTGTTGGGAGAGGGAGCTCAGGAGCGATGATGTAAGGTTCTATAGAATTCTCCTGAAGGCATATTGGGATTGGATGCAATGTTACCTCTAAACTGTGGAGTTCTGTGAGCAAAAATTCTACTTTGTGAGCTACTGGCATTAAAGTTGTGAGCGAGAGATTAGTTTGCTCTGGGGCCATCCTTCTTGAGCTAAGACAAAAATGTGTGAGCTGGCTGCTAGAAAACTGTGAGCTAGCTCACACTAAATTACCTTAGAGGAAACACTGATTGGATATTAATATCACCTGACTTGAGGGGTCAAAAACTACAATTGTAGTATTTCCCAGAGGGCAGGTGTTCCTCTCTGAGTCTTTGTGGATGAATGTCCTGAATCTACGCTTCACAAATTCCTGAAATCATAGTCTACGCTAATCTGAGGCCTGCTCTTGGATATAAGTTTTGCACCACCTAACCAATCTCTGCAAGTGTTAGGTAGCATAACCTAGCTTATTGTGTGGCTTTTGATAATCATCCATAATCTTATTTACTTGCATATTCTTTCAATAAATTACATAAATATGTTTTTTTTTAAAAAAAATAGGATCAGTTTGGTTATTTATGTGCTCGTGCCTTGGATGGGGTCTCATGAAGTCAGCCTGACACAGCGAAATCAGGTCTTATTGGTACAGTAGGCTTATCCATCCGTTGGAGGCTTTATGGGTTTTTATACATTTTCTAACACATCAAAACTGTATGACATGCTGTTTCTGAATATTTAGTTTGACTCTTTCATATATTTTGCTTTTGTCTTGGGTGGGGACCCAAAGCACCTCACAAGACCATTCGTGCATGCTCCATTTTATCCTGGCAGCAGCAGCTCTGGCTGGCTGTCCTAATCCTCTATTTTATGACTTCCCTCTCTGCCTGGTCTCTAGAGGCCTTACATTCTTTCTACCAATTGCAACGTTTCTTAAAAGCTCAGTATCCACAGCTCTAATTGTCCTCAGCTCTGACACTGAGCAGCAGACCCCTCCATAAGCCCCTGAACTCCTCGGTCTCTTTCTCAGACTCAGCCACTGGTCTGATCCTTGCAAATCAACAGTCTATTTATGTCTTGGCTTTCTAAGCATGAATGATCAAGATTTTCTTTTTTTATATATGCAACTCATTTGATCGTTGAAGGATAAAATGTGCTTCATGGTGATGCACCTCAGATGGCAGCTCTTTGACAGATCTTGCCATCTGAAATTCCATCACAGCTCCTGAAAGAAGCCAAAGGCTCAGCTTTCCCTCATTTTTTGGTGTGTGTTTTGGAGCACATAGGTTGAGCTAATATTGGCGTTTCTAATTCCGACAGAATTGATGAGTCCTGAGCCCGGAGCCAAAATAATTTTCCCTCACAGAAGACAAGCAGGCGCGTCTTCTCTAATAAGTTGGGGCCATATGGAGAAAGTGTCATGCCAAGGCTTGACAGTTGATTAAAACTGGCACAGAGGAAGGGAGGAAACACACCCACAAATTTAGAGCAAAACTGTCAACAATCACGGAGAGGTTTCAGCTGGGCCTCTGACAGGGGATCACAGACTCAAACTGTCAAACGTTTGTGAACTCTCCCAGCAGTGGGGGCTGACCACCTTCTTGGGTAAGAAACTGGACCAGAATTGCAGACTCATGAATAATACATTGAAAGAAGTCCTCATTTCTACCACCTTGCAAAAATCTGGTGTCCTGGCAAAAAAAATGAGAAGAGATTTATCAGGATGCAATGTGCTATAGCAGAACAGATGATGCCCAGAGCCATATGCCTGGTGGAAAGTTGACAACAGAAGGATTGCTGTCTCATTGTTGAGTCCTGTAACTTGTAGGCCATCATAGAGCCATCTTCACTTCCAGCATTAATACATTCCCAAGTGAAGCCTGAAACATTAGCTTAGAAGTGACAGAAATAGCTTTAACAATACGGGATGCTATACCCATAAGTGGAGCCATGCTGGGTCAGACCAAAGTTCTATCTACTGCAGCATCCCATTTCCAATGGGGCAAAAAAAATCGTCACAGGGAAGCCTCTCAATAAGGGCCCACCAGTAGTAGTCCTCACTTGTTGACTGCTCTCTAACTGCAGAGACCCTCTGACCAGGCCCGTAGCTAACAACTTTTTTCTCAGGGGGCCCATGTTTTTCTCAGGGGGCCCAACACCAATGTTCCCTCTAAGCTGTGGAGTTTTGTGAGCAAAACTTCTACTTTGTGAGCTACTGCCATTAAAGTTGTAAGAGAGCAATTTGGCTGCCGCATAAATTAGTTTGCTCTGGAGCTAAGTTTCCTGAGCTAAGACAAATATCTGCAAGCTGGAGGTTTAAAACTGTGAGCTAGCTCACATTAACTTAGCTTAGAGGAAACACTGCCCACCACTATATGTTTGTGTGGTACTGCCATGTTTTCTATACTCAGGCATACTTCTAAATAATAACTAAATAACGAAATAATAAATACAAGTAGTTTATTCCCCTCCCCACAACAGACACCCTGTGAGGCAGGTGGGGCTGAGAGAGCTCTCTCGAGAACTGCTCTTTCAAGAACAGCTGTGCCAGAACTATGGCTTGCCCAAGGTCATCCTGCAGGTGCAAGTGGAGGAGTGGGCAATCAAACCTGGTTCTCCCAGATTAGAGTCAGTGCACTTAACCACTACACCAAACTGGCTCTCAAACTAATCAAAGTCCCTTCTGGCCTCTTATTATATCAATTTTCACCATTCGCACAAGAACAAAAAATTTTGGTGGGGGGAGAAAGAGATAAGTTGCCTCACTGGCAAATGTAGTTACTGATCACCAGTACACAGGTTTAATAAGCACACTGATTTTGTAGTGTAAAGTTCTAATAGGGATGGCCATTTGAAAATACAATTATAAACTAAGGGGTTGTAAAGAAGAAGAAGAGGAAGAGGTCTCGCTCTTTCTCACACACATACACACACAGAACCAACCCCGCATTTTAAGACAGCCTGGAGATCTATTTCCTTCACTTTCTCTCCCTCACAACCCCCCCTCCCGTTTTAAGACAGCCTGGATCGCAATCTTTCTCACACACACACACAGAACCAACCCAGCATTTTAAGACAGCCTCCAGTCCCAACAGCAGCCCTACCTCGGTCACAGTGCTCAATCTGTGCATACCAGGCCTTTGCTTTCCCTGTACTTCTTACATTTCACAGCTTTCCAACCTCACTGCTTATGGTTTTCTATACTCAGGGATACACCTGCTGACAACCCTTTGGGGACTCTAATCTGGGAGTCTAATTTGGGAGAACTGGGTTTGAGTCCCCACTCCTCCACACGCAGCTGCTGGTAT
>NW_015161475.1:6194-6336 GCF_001447785.1 Gekko japonicus | reverse complement strand
GTAAGCTAGTGTGAAGTGTCTGGAATACTGCAGGGAAAGAATCAAGAGAATATCTTGTTGAGTACACGAGAAAATGCAATTTAAAACACTTGTGAAAGTAGCTGGCAACTGCAGAGTTCAGGGAATGTTATGACTACATGCG
>NW_015161475.1:0-5970 GCF_001447785.1 Gekko japonicus | reverse complement strand
AGGGGGCCGGGGGAGGGAGGGGGGCCCTTTAAAACCACTTTAATATCATTGGCTGTCTGCTCCCCTCCATATTCTCACACTAGAAAGCAATTAAAAAAACCAAATGAAAATGTTCTATTCACTACCGTCACAATGAAAATAGATTGGGGAAAAAATAGTGGCATTTGTTGTCATTAGTTCCTTCCTCCCTTCAATGGTATGGCTTTATTGGCCATAGCTTTAAGCGTAACCACACTATTTTTTAAAATTCCCTTTTCCCTTCTAAGCCCACCTTAATCATAAAAGTTTTAAAAAATTTATTTTATGCTGATTTACTACAAGATTAGAGGCCAAGAATTTAGTAATATTCAGATCCTTATCCCACAAATGAAAGGACAAAATTGATCACTGTTCATAAACTCATCCTTCTCTAACAATGGGGTTATCCATCTCCAGGGCTTTTTTTGTAGAAAAAGCCCAGCAGGAACTCATTAGCATAATAAGCCACACCCAACAGCAGGAACTCATTAGCATATTAGGCCACACCCATGACAATACAGCTCATTAGCATATTAGGCCACACACCCCATGTTACCAGAAGTGTGCTGATCCAGCCACACCCACCTTTTGCTTCTTATTCTGTTTACCTTGTTTGTTGTCAACACCCAGGGCTTTTTTTGTAGCAGGCCACACACCCTAATGTAGCCAATCCTCATGAGTTCCTGCTGTTGGGTGTGGCCTATTATGCTAATGAGTTCCTGCTGGGTGTGGCCAACTTGGGAGCCAGCTGGAACTCCGTTCCTGCCCCAAAATAACCCTGTCCATGTCTCTCAATCTTCACTAAATAAAGGGCATTCAGTGGAAACTTACTCCAGTGTAAGCCCACTGAAATCAATGGGACTAGACTGGAGTAACTCTACATTGGATTGCACTGCCTGTCATCTAAGGTACCTAATGGCATTCATTCTGACTAGTTAATATTTAGGAATCTGTTTTGATTGGAGAGTTCAAGCAGGGCAAGAGGAGAGAAACAATGGAGCAAATGGGGAACAATCTTTGAAAATTTCACCCGATGGGAATAGGAAATAAGATAAGTCCAGCCAGAAATATGATTCCTATCAAAACCAATGGAGGAAAATGAATGAAAGCATGCAGAACAGGGTATAAAGAACAAAAATGTAGGAGACCAAGATTCAGTCTAACAACCAGGTCTACTTATGACAATGAGGTTCCCGAGTAGAATCTTCCTGTGCTCCTCAGGGTGTGTTAGGCTGCTCTCTTCCATCAGGCCTTTGGTTAAATTTTGTTGAACTGTCCTGCTGCCTGTACCTGGTCACTGTTGATTGGCTTGCTCTCCAGGAATTTGCTTCTTTATGAATCATTTTATTATTATTGTAATTGACTAGCTGGTGCTATTTTAATGTTGAGATGTGTTTATTGAATGTTTTTCGTGGAATGTTTTTATTGTAATCCATCCTGAGACTGCTCAGGAGAGGTGGCCAGCCCCCCTGCCTGGAGGTGGGGGATCCCCTGCCTCCAGGCCTCACCCCCCCCACCAAGCAGCTGGCCAGGGGGGGACTTTCCAGGAGCAGAAGGGAGGCCCAGGCTACATCACTGGTGACATGGCAATGTCACTTCCAAAGAGTACTGGAAGTGAAGTCATCATTTCGGTGATGTCACAGCAATGCTCTACTATTTGGACAAAAACTCTATGGTAGAAGCCATTTTTGCCATAGAGCTGTTGCCTAAATACCAGACCATCACCATGATGTCACAACATGATGGTGTCACTTCTGCATTGCCACATCACCAGCATCATAGCCTGGGCCTCCCTCCCTCTGCTGGTAAGTCCCCCCCATCCCTCAGTGGTTGCCAGGAGGGGCCTGAAAACCCTAAAGTGTGGTATAAAAATATAATAAATAAATAAATAAGGCATCTGAGTTGTGCGAGTGCATGGAAGAAGTGCCTGCACATGCGCTCCTTCCCCATGATCAGTGATGCTGCTTTCTGAAGGTTGCTGATCATGAGAAGGGTGTGTGCACGGCACGGAAGCCCTTCCCCTGTGTGATTGCACCCTGCAGGTGACTTGGCGATCACATTGAAGCATGGCGGGGAGGGGGGGGGGGTTTCTCATTCTCCCTCCCCATTAGTGGTTATGTTCTCTGTACTGGGCTAGAGTCCTCCTTCTACTGAAAGGAGGCAAGGGCAAAGACTGACTCCACCTCTTGTGGCAGCCACTTTGTGGCTGACTCCACCTCCTGTGGCAGCCACTTTGTGGCTGCACCCACCACACCATGTCAGGATCCCAAAGGTTCCTGCAGGTGCAGAAAGGTTGAGGACCTGTGGATTAATCAAGGGTGGAAAAGTACGGTTCTCAGCTATAGCTGGAAACCTCCCATGGCCAGCCCCTTAAACCCCACTACTACTTGGTAGGCCAGTGGGGGGAAAATAAGGCAAAACTTGCTGTCAGGTTGACCACATGACGTCATTTCTGGGGTAAACCTGGAAATGACATCACACTGCTCTAGGATTCAACAGAAATGGTGTGGTAGAGGAGTGGGGCGTCAGAAGCATCCCTAAGAGCCACGCAGTCAAAATTGGATCTAGTGTGGATGCCTGAGCACAGTAATCAAGATATTATTACTCTACAAAGCAGATGAAACTTGAGAGTCAGAAATGGATGCACTTCTTTTGCTGAAAAGCACCAGAGGAAATATAGGCTTGTTTTTCAGTTATTACAATATTATTTACTACCTTTCCACTCTGATTCCTCTTTGACAGTTCCTTTGATTCCTTCTCCTTTCTACGATGGATCTGTCACACGGTAGTGATGCGTAACTGGGAGAGAAATATAGAGGGTAAATTAAAAGCAAATATACACTGTTGTATATGAATGTATATGAATGTTAATTTGATAAAAACTGTCAAAAGGCAATAGACAGTCCATGAAACATAACTGTGGCCCATTTCTATTGATTCAGTGGCGTTTCTACTGATCCTTCATTGAAGTGAATAGCATTTGCAGACAGTAGCAGAGAATGATTGCTTTGATACTGCTTTGATGCCATTAGGGTTGTCAGCCTCCAGGTGTGACCTGGAGATCTCCTGCTATGACAACTGATTTCCAGACGATAGAGATCAGTTCCCCTGGAGAAAATAGCCACTCTAAAGATTGCACTCTATGGCAGAGGTGTCAAACTCATCTGTTATGAGGGCTAAATGTCACTTTGTTCGGCTGGGCCATGTGTCTCATAAAATGTAATGAAAGGTAGTGGAGATATTTTACCACTGACTGTGACCCACATCCTCCTTAGCACCTAACTAACCACACAGAGAGCTGACAATCAATGTACAATAACCAGATACTCTTGTGACTCTTTAAAGACTAACACATTTCAGAAGCTTCTGATGCACTGGAGCATGAAGTGCTGCATTCCGTGGCCGCAATTGCAATAGCCAAAGACAGGTGGCTGGATGGGAACCCAACCAGGGGAACGCAACAAGGCCTGCCTTAAAGAAACTGCTATGGTCAACAGGCTTTGGGGAGGGGTGGGGGTGAGGCAGCCACACAGTCCCACATCTCCCTCTGCTGAAGTCCCACATTCAGCGAGCTTGAACCACAAAGGGAACAGCGATGCTCCCCAGCACCACGAGCAACCTTCAAGCCATTCTTCAGCTCCACTTTAATTGCCTTTTGATTTGATTTATCTGATTTATACCCCACCTTTCCCACCGAAGCAGGCTCAGGGCAGCTTACGAGGCCACTGGCAGTAAAAACATTAAAACAATAAAACAGTAAGTACCAAAACAGTAGTACCAAAAATACTATATATATGCGATGCACTGTTCTAATCAGCTGCAGTAGAGCCAGCACTAGTTACATGGCTGGTGTTTGACTCCTGTGCATGTCATTCCTCCGTATAGGTGAGGATATTAGAGCAGGTGGCCACGGTGGATGAAAGGGCCTAGCTTACTCGGTTGAGGTTAAACAGTTTGCTTAAATGCTTGGCAGAAGAACTCCGTCTTGCAGGCCCTGCAGAATTGTGGTAGATTCTGCAGAGCCCTGATGTCCTCCGGGGGCTCCTTCAACCAAAGCGGTGCCATTGCTGAGAATGCTCTGGCCCTGGTCATGGCCAGCTTGACATCTTTGAGGCCATGGAGAGTGAGGAGGTTTTGTGATCTTGAATGCAGTACCCTCTGGGGAACATATGGGGAAAGGCGGTCCCTCAGGTATGCAGGCCCCTGGCCATATAGGGCTTTATAGGTAAGAACAGGCGCACAGAAAAGACTCTCGGGGACTTGATAGATATATCCCACTCTGGATCTGGCAGCCCCACCGCTGTCAGGGAGCATGAGGGTCAAGGAGAAACAGGGCACCATGCTGAGGATAAGGGGAATGTGCCCTCAGAAGGGACCTCTTCCCCAGCTGGTGAACGGGTATCCTTTTGCAGCAAGGAACCATCCCTGGGTAGGGTGGGAGGGGAGCTCTTGGTAGTTGGTGATTCGATCCTTAGGCAGGTAGATAGCTGGGTGGCGAACCCGCATACTGACCGTATGGTGACTTGCCTGCCTGGTGCGAAGGTAGCGGACATTACGCGTGTTTTAGATAGGCTGGTAGATAGTGCTGGGGAGGAGCCAGTGGTCGTGGTGCATGTTGGCACCAATGATGTGGGGAAATGCAGTCGTGAGGTCCTGGAGGAGAAATTTAGGCTGCTGGGCAGGAAACTTAGGTCCACAATGCGTGGATGAGATGATGGTGTAGGGGGGAAGGTTTCAAGTTTGTATGCATACAGAAAACAACAAGACCATCACACCAGAATATCCCAGAAGAAACAGCCAAACAGAGGGACAGTTTTGCAAGCCCAACATGACCAGTGTCAACTCAGAGAACCCCAGTGGGACAAACTTAAGCTAGGGGCACTGTGGCAAGACCAAAATGTCCCGTGTCCTCAGAGAATCCCATCAGGACCAAGTGAAGCAAGGGGCACTGTTCCAAGCCAGACCCAACTTGTTAAAAACCCAGACATGTAATTTGCCCCCAAGGATTTTGGTCTACGTGGCAAATCCAGCAAATGCAACCCAACCTCTGTATGCATAATATTTTTGTCTAGCTAAGGAATAAGGATCTTAACACAGGCCAGAGTCTTAAAATGGGTCAATTTCCAGGATATATTTTTGAACAGAGTAACAAGACTCGATTCAGGGAACTCAGTCTTTCAGAAGCTGATAAACCTGGAAATCCTGCTAGTTGTGATTTTCATGCCTACTTGTTTAATGATTTACAGGATCTTTTGCCTCCTAGGCATATGCCAAGGAGAAATGCCCCTGGCATTTATTTTGGGGAACTGGAAGATGTCAACGTGTCCTTTTTGTAAACCATCTTGGGTCTGTAACTTGTTCTTCCGGTCACTGAACTGTGCAGGACCCAGTTTGGCTAATCGAAGACATTCTTTCTTAGATTAGCCAGTGTGGTGTAGTGGTTAAGACCGGTGGACTCTAATCTGGAGAACTGGGTTTGATTCCCCACTCCTTCACTTGGAGCCAGTAGGGTGACCTTGGGTCAGTGATAGTTCTCTCAGAGCTCTCTCAGACGGGCCAGTTTTAGAACAAATCATCAAACAGACAGTCCGTGAGCATTTAGAAAGGACAGGCTGTGATTACTGAGGCCCAGCATGGGTTTCTCAAGAACGAGTCATGCCAGACTAACCTTGTCTTTTTTTTTTTTTTTGAAAAAGGGGAATACTGTGTAGACATTTCAGTAAGGCTTTTGATAATGGGCCAGTTTGATCAGGTTCCACATAATATTCTTGTTGACAAATTGGTAAAATATGGTTTGCATCCTATGACTGTTAGGTGGATCTGTAACTGGCTGACAGATTGCACCCAAAGACTGCTTGTGAATGGTTCCTCATCCTCTTGGAGAGGAGTGACAAGTGGAGTGCCTCAGAGAAGCTGTAAAAGTTAATAAGGATTCCTTTAAGCAGTGGAAAG
>NW_015161474.1:279242-287520 GCF_001447785.1 Gekko japonicus | reverse complement strand
TTCAATATAGTATCTATTGCATTACAAAATCGTCTCCCTGGTTGTTCTTGTATTCTTAAAAGTTCATACTATCTCATTGTAGAAATTACGGTAACCTGTTCCTTTTTCACAAAAAAAAGTATTTTATGTATTCACGAGCCCAAGGCTACAAGTTTGGATGGCTCCAGTACAACTTTATTTTTTAGAAGGTTATATAATTGTTTTAACTGCTTTGTGTTTTCATTCTTTGAAAGCTGCCCTGAGCCTGCTTCGATGAGGAGAGCCGGGTATAAATCTGACAAATAAAATAAAATAAATAAAATAAAACTTTCCAACAGATGACTGTGTTCGATCCACATCTCTATTAATGAAGAGGATTAGGTCTTAATATAGTTATTAATTTAACTGGAATCTGATTCATATCTTCACAGAGTGACGTGAGAGCAACGTCCCCTCTGTCTGGTCCCAGATCACTCTGGTAGAGAGGAATTTTGAAGGAGTTGCCACTCAACAGTTGTTTCTGAGTTGTGGCACTGCTGGAAACAGAAAAGTGAACAAGATGGACCTTGGTCTGATCCGGCACAGCAACTGCTCTGTCCAATCTAACCAGAAGGGGCAGCTCTGAGACAGGACAGAACACCAATGCTGACCCTGAATTGAGCAAAAGGTTGGACTAGATGGCTTGTATGGCCCTTTCCAACTCTGTGATTCTATGATCACACTTTGCATGGCCCATGTGGCTCCTCTCTTTATGTTACCTCAGTGTAATGGGACCAGACCATAGAGAAGTAGCCCCTACACAGGTCTGGCTAACAACCAAATTGATCTTGTACATAGAAGTGTCTTCCATTGAAATAAAAAAAAATCTTACTTCCAGATAAATGTTTTAAAATTGAGGTATTAGGCTGTAATTATCTCTTCGAAATAAATTGCTGCTAAATGCTCGTAATTGTGCACAGATTGCAGCTCTAAATACAAATTGATGTATACGTGTATACACTTAAGAAGCAAATTTGTCATAATTTTCTGTGTTAGGATGCTAATGATTCTTTCTTATAGAGCTCCCCTATTTCTCGCCATCTAACAACTGTTCCCTAAGTGCGTGTTCTCTCTCAATAAGTCTGTATGCACACTCACACCTATATATTGTTTGTCTGTCCATATATACATACAGAGACATTATTTTTTTTAAAAAAACTAAAGACTGTATAATATTAAGTAGTATTGAAGTTGAGGGAAGATATTATTGACACCTTAAGCTATGTTTTGACTGAGATAGATCATTGATTGTGGTGTGCTGGCTGGAGAGTTTAAATGACATGCTTGCATGGCGGGTTTTGAGAAGACAGCCTTGAATTAGGAGCAATATGCCACAGAAGTAATTTCGGAAGTCTTCCATCTATGTAGAATTTATGTGGTGAGTAAATGACTTGTAAGAGATTGTACATCTTCATTGTATGTCTGCTGTTTGTTTGGTGACCTTTTTGTTTTTTTTTTTTTGTATTTTTATATTATGTGCAGTGAGGCTTCTTTTATAAAGACAAAGAAATGGGCTGAAAGTAAACCGGGACCCCATCAGAAACTTTCACATGCTGCATTGTGTAACAGAACCTGCTGTTATTTGTTTCAATGGGTTGTTTTGTTGCCCCTAATTCAAGTCCGTTCGGTTGAGCACCAGTACATAATTTATAAGTAAATTTAAAGAAGAGTCTGTGCATGTTTGTTGCCATCTCATGGTATATATTTTGTTCATATTAGGTTATATGCAGTGTTCCCTCTAAGCTGAGTTAGTGTGAGCTAGCTCACAGTTTTTTAGCCTCCGGCTCACCCATTTTTGTCTTCGCTCAGGAAGGAGGGCTTCAGAGCAAACTAATTTATACAGCAGCCAAATCACTCGCTCACAACTTTAATACCAGCAGCTCACACAGTAGAATTTTTGCTCCCAAGACTCCACAGCTTAGACGGAACATTGGTTATATGTCCATGAGCCTGCAATTTGGTGAACTCACAGCCATACCACATCCCCCCCTTTAACGAGAGGAAAAATAGGTTTTGAGCATGATGCTGTGTTGATGTTCCCCTTAAATCCAGGGTTTTACTATGTTCCATGCAAGGAAAAACCTCTTAAGTAGATGAAACCTTGGTCCGAGGAGGCTATAGCTCTCTCTGCTGGTCACTACACAACACCATTCCCTATGTGAATGCTACATCTCCTTTCTTCACAGGCATAATTCTTCTCCCTTCCCACTTGAAAACCTTCCCCCCCTCCTCTTCTGTGCCTCAGCAAGCTCCTGAGGCTACCGTCCAAAGAGCAAAAAACCCCACACAACAATACTCCTTTCCCTGCCAAAATCCAATAGGGCCAAGCCCATACGGTTACATAACGAATACATAATGACCCCGTAACAAAAGAACTGAGATTCTTAGGAACTGAGATTATTACTGTGCCATTGAGGGGGGGAAATATTTTTCCCAAGTGGACTTTTCCCTAGACAAACATAGCTTTTCAACTTTTTCAAAGACAGATGTGAGATCATAACTGAGGGAGGCCGCTGTGGTCCAGCAGTGGAGCATCTGCTCGGCATGTAGAAGGTCCCAGTTTCTATTTCCGGCATCTCCAGTTAAAGGATCAGGTAGAAGATGGTGTCAAAGACCTCCACCTGAGACCCCTGAAGGCCACTGCCTGTCAGAGTGGACAGTACCAAGCTTGTTTGACCAGTGGTCTGATTTGGTATATAGCAGCTTCATGTGTTCGTATGCTATTAAAACAACAACAACAAACAAGAAGCTTTCAGAGATAGAAAAGGCTTTAAAACCCATAACAAAATGTTCAGAAAGAGAAGCTGAGCAAAAAAATAATAAGAAGAATACAAAAAGCCTGCCATCTGTGTGGGAAATTCAGTTTGGATTCGGCACATTTCAGAGAGCGGAAGAGGTGGGCTGGCAGAAGGAAAGTTGGGTTGAACCGGTGCCGAAGAAAGAGGCGGTGGTGAGGCACCATCCCTGCATTTATGACTCTGTCAATGATAGGTATAAGAGAAGAAAGTGTCTAAATAAACCATTATCTCACGTGGGAAGGAGAGGTGTCATTTTCGCTCTTAGATTACTCTAATTAGCATTCTGTGGGAGGGAGTGCTGAAAGCAAAATACAGTGAAGTTACACAATAGCTAGGTGTTGATAGGTACCTGTCCTGATTCAATGTGACATTCAAAGCATCTCTTGCATTCTTCTAGCTTTAGGAAACTTTCTCTGTGAATTTTGGGAATGTTCCTGCTGGCACGATATCACAAGAGACTCCATCGACGGAGCACTGATCATCCAGACCACTTTCTCTTTTTTGCTTCCCCCCCCCCCAATAAGAGTCACTTTTTGTAAAACACAACTTCACCTTGATCCAAAGGGGCATTCACCGAGCCGCTAGTACTATGCACAGAAGATCCTGTTGAAGAGGAGAAAATCTTTCTGAGAAGTTGTTTGCTGGGAAGAGGAGGGCTAAATGTACCCTTACTGGAGAAAGAACAGCTGAGCAGCAGTATATTAACCTGTGATTCTTTCACATACTCACATTCTCCTTTTACACACATTATAGACAAGGGACTAACAATGTTCGTAGGGGATAGGGAAGACAACATATATTCATTTAATTACACACACCGTCACTGCCCAGTGTAAACGTCTTCTGGCTTGGCTCCGTCATTTTCCGCACGGCTGCTTGTCGACCAGGCTTCAGGACCCGTATGTCAATCGCCACACTGCCACCGCCTGGTTGGAACATCCACTGCAGGGATTCTTCGTAGCCAAGAAGTTCTTTCGCCTTTTTCCGAACCTCGACCAGGACGTCCGACTGTCAGCGAACACCCTCCCTCAAGGGAGATTGGTGTGCCCACCATCTCTAAGAAGTGGTTCCCATTTTATCTACTCGCTGAAGCTTTCAAATTGCTGGGTGGATGATGAGTTGGGGACAACAGGCTGGCTGCTCACACCAGCGCGGGGCTCAAACTAAGACAGTTCAGATGTTAAGACAGTGGGATATACCCACTGTGCCACCACTCCCCTCAGCATCAATGGTCTCAGCTGTTATTTATGTGCATTTCTCAATTTACTGTATTTTGCAAATCCAGACTAACACTAGTATGATGATGTCATGGTGTTGTTTACACCATTGTTGTATGTGTCATTCATATTACAATCCAGTGTATAGGTGATTATGCTGCCATTGTTTTCTTTAGTTATTTCTGTGCAGATCACTTTTTGGTCCGGTTTTTTTTTTTTTGCTTGTGGCTCCTACAAGAAAGTTCTTCTCAACCTGGTTTTAGCATATGTGCTAGTGTTGGGGAAATTTCTCCAATACTAGCCTTCCCTGTCTGGGCTGTTGGATAGCTGTACAGATTTTATTTTTAAAATCAGAGCCTTAGAACCACTTGAAATGGAATGCTTGGTCAATCAGGGAATTGAATTGAGTGTACTGAGGTGGTGGGTTATGAGAATTGCCATCACGGAGGTTCAGTCTTGTTGTCTTGACTGGGGACAATTTGGCCGTAGTAATGAGGCTGGTGTGATAAAATGAAAATACATTGTAGGAATTATAATGTACCGAAGAGAGAAAATGAACATCTCACATTTTTCTCATTTATTTCACTATGGAATTCAATAAGTATTTTAATGGTGTGTTGTTGGGGCTTTTTTTGCTTTTGAGTCTTTGATATCTTCTCGATACAATGGCACAAACAAACCTGAATAGAGAATACAAACCCAGCCCTTCGGTTCATTTGTTTTGCTCTGCGATTTTGATAAATATTTTAATGCTTCCTTGACGTCTTTGCTGTGTGAAGATGCTGACATGGCTTATCACTGCTGATCTCAAGCCATTCTGACAATGAGATGAGATTTCGTTTTAATATTCTAAAATTATCGCCATCGCTTGAAACAGCAACGCCTTTGAAAGTTCAATAATGCTGGAGCTGAATCTTTCTTTGATGTACCTTCTGCTTTACTGGTAATTTAGTAAATTTGCATAGCACTTTATTCACTTTCCTGGGTGCCAATTACAGGATTCATGATATGCTCATAGAGGGTAACAACTGGCATATTCTCCCCCCAGCCCTTTCCAAATTAAGGAAGAAACACTTTGTATCAACATGCATTTAAAATAACACCTAGGAACATCAAGGAAAGCACATAAAGGTGCACCCTGTAACCAATTTTTGTAGGGGATGAGAAATGGCAGGTCATAGAGGATGCTAATAGCAGAGTCGTGCAGGTTACATGAAACAACGAAACCTTCAGTAAGGTGCTGTCTGGTATCAATCCTTTATTTCCTCTTCATCACAACCTTCATCATAGTGATTTCAGAGGTAAGTCATGTTGGTCTGCAGTAGAAGTTAGATTTTAGTTTAGCGGTGGCTCAAGTGCTTAAGACGCTGAACTACAGGCTGTGGAAGGTCAGTAGTTCAGCAGTTCAAGACCCGAATATGCCGCATGACGGAGTCATCTCCCGTCTCTAGTTCCAGCTCCTGCCAACCTAGCAGTTTGAAAGCAAGAAATTGCAAGTAGATAAATAGGTACCACTTCGGTGGGAAGGTAACAGCATTCTGTGCACCTTGGTGTTTAGTCATGCCGGCCACATGACCACGGAAATGTCTTCAGACAGCACTGGCTATTCGGCTTTGAAATGGAGATGAGCACCACAACCCTAGAGTCGGATTTGACTGGCTTTCGAGCAAGGGAACCTTTACCTTTACTTTAGCACCTTAAGAACATAAGAACATAAACACTCTGTGTCACACAGTGGCCAGAAATACCAGTGCCATCAGGAGGTCCAGCAGTGGGGCCAGGACATTAGAAGCCCTCCCACTGTTGACCCCCCCCCCCCAAGCACCAAGAAGACAGAGCATCACTTGCCCCGGAGTCCCTATCTATACCTTGTGGCTAATAGCCACTGATGGACCTCTGCTCCATATGCTTATCTAATTCCCTTTTGAAGCCGTCCATGCTTGTAGCCACCACCACTTCCTGTGGCAGTGAATTCCATGTGTTAATCACTCTTTGGGTGAAGAAGTACTTCTTTTTATCCGTTCTAACCCGACTGCTCAGCAATTTCATTGAGTGCCCACATGATACTTTTGCATATGCAAAGCAAAGTCAGCCTCTATCCAGAGTCGTGGTTGGGTCAGTTTTATTGTTTCTTTACAATGTACACGCCAGACTTGGCACGACACTTACTATGTACTGGTTGTATTGTTTGATCCCTATGATTCTCCGTGGTAACAACCACGGAGAAAGAAGGTCATTGAAACACGTTTGATTATTTTTTGCTTGCCTGACATAATTAAACATTTTTTTTTCCATTGTGAGTGTACATAAATGTACAGACAATTTTGTTCGCCTGAGCTGCAAGGTCTACACAGGGCGGGCTTCCAACGTGCTCCATCAGATATACAGCCCGTAGAACACTCAGTATTAATTGTGCCCCATGACTTGTAAGTTGCTTTATGCCCTGCCAGTCAATGAATTAATAGATTTTCCATTTAAAATCAAAGTGAAATCCAAGATAGTATTGCTCTCCTAATGAAATTAGGACTATAGTGCGGGCTGGGGTGGGAGGGGCTTAACTCATTTTCTCTGTGACATTTCCTCAACCTTGTATGGTTCCTACAGTGGCTCCTTGCCCTACTGTAGGATAGTTGCTATCAAAGCAACCCAAATGTTTCCTCCAATGGGAATATAGATGAAAGATAGATAGATAGATGATAGATAGATAGATAGATAGATAGATAGATAGATAGATAGATAGATAGATAGATAGATATAAGTGAGGGAGGAGGCTAGAAAAATGGCACAGAGTTGAAGAATTAGAACCCCTTCCTCCCACATCACAGAGACCCATCTGCTGGGGCCTTCCACAGCTGATTTACAGGAAAAAAGCTTAAAAATAAAAACCACACCTGCACCAGAGAAAGTCACATATTTCCTGGTTGTCATCTGGTTTGGCCCTAGGAGTAATAATGCCACAATCCAGTGCAGAGTTAGGTGCTTAAGCCAATGGGTTTAAATAGACCTAGCCTCTGTAGGATTGTGATCTTCATTGTTTCCCATTGGACAATGAGATCTTGTTCACCCACACATTAAATACAATGAACTGTCTGCTACTCATCTCTGTCATTGTTGCCAGTATTCTTTGGTAAGCCAACAGTTCTCAAGAATGACTTTTCATATATCCTAGCAATTACTTCCATTTAAAAAAAAATAGCTGTCCTAATTGTTATTCTATAACAATATTAGAAAACAAAACAAAACAAAGGGACTGTCCACAGCTGAATACAAAATCATGTGCAAGAAATCATTTAATATTGTACAGATTTCTATAAAGTTAGGATCATGCCAGTAAATAATATTTTAAAAGTGTGGCTAATTGGAAGGAGGATGCATTTTGGGGGGTCCAGATGGGATAGATGAGAGACTGCTCCCCCAAAAAATCAGCTGGTAAAATTGGAAACCTGGATGTAGTAGAGAAGAGATACAGAAGAAACGAGTAGTGATGTCAGAGACTGAACATAGGCCAGAAAGTTACAAAAAAAGATGGCCACAGCTCCATTCATAGCAATGGTTGCCATGGTAGCCAAAGCAAAACCGAAACCAACAGGGGTCAACAGTGCCATAGTGAGACAGATAAACGGGCTGGTAACTATCGTATTTCTCCTTGGTAAAGGACAAGACAAAAAAAAAGTTTCAAAAGATGACATTTAGCTAGGTGATGGCTAGCTCTGTGGAGCTGAGGCAAATGAAGAACTAATAATTGGGGTCAGAAAATTGGAATTGTTGATGGAGACTACCCAGGTGAGAGATCTTGGGGTCGTAGTAAGCAGCACACTGAAAATGTCATCTCACGGAGAATTGTTTAAGAAAAGGATTTTTAAACATTGGCAGAAATGCAATGACCTTATTCAGAATATTGTGTTCAGTTCTGGATGCTGCTTCTCAAAAAGTGTGGCATCCCAGTGATGGCAAATAATATATAAAAAGAGTACCCAACACCTTCCTCGTGTTAAACTGATACACGTTATGGGGTTTTAGATTTGAAAACGAAAGATCAAATGTATTGTTACATCTCTTCTCACTTGTTGGTAATGTATGTTGCACTTTATTGTATTTTGAATTGTATTTTGAGAGATTACTGTTTTGATATGTTCACTTTTAAATTTATCAATAAAAAGATTATTTTTTGGGTTTTTTTGTTTTTTAAAATAGAAAAGTTGTGGTGAAAAGAACTGGATTTTATTTATAAAAACCAGGAAGGTT
>NW_015161474.1:274738-279191 GCF_001447785.1 Gekko japonicus | reverse complement strand
TCCAAGTTATGGTAACCCCCATGGGGTGGTTTGGCAATACCTGGCTCTGAATAGCAACCCTGGTATTCCTTGGTAGTTTCCCATACAAATACTAACCAGGGGCAATCCTGCTTACCTTCTGAGATAGGCTAGCCTGTCCCATCCAGGTCAGGTCATATCGGATATTTTCCTCTCTCAAAACCCTAGAATTCCAGCTATCCAAAGAAAGTGACCGGATTTCAGAGATTCTGAACAGACAATATGAAATAATATTTCACACAATTATTTTGTATTATCCACTGCCACAAAATATGGTGATGGCCTCCAGTTTGGGTGGCTTTTAAAATGAGGGGGAGGCAAATTTATGGAGAATAGGACAATGAATGGTGATCTGCCATGAAAGATAAATGGAATCTCCACATATGGTAGTAGACCTCTGGATATCAAATATGGAGGATATACATTGGGGAGAAAAGGTGTTGCCTACATGCCCTGCTGAAGGTTTCGTAGAGGCCACTGTTATAAACAGAATGCTAGATCAGGGCTGCCTGCACGAATCATTGGTTATTATGGTATCATTGAATTATAGCAATAATTCACAACTGGATTTCTGGCTTGTCGACACAGGAAAATCCAGTTATGAAGTCCTGCCATAGTGCAACAATTACATAATATTCAGTGATGTCTGGATGCAACCTATACAGACTCTTGATCCGATTTGATTGAGCAGTTCTCTTTTTTTAAATCTACAAAAATCCATCTTATACGAGTAAGAGGAAAAATAACTATTTGTTTACCATAAATTATTTCCCGCCTTTCTGCCCTCACAAGAGCCCGCTAGTATTTGGCACACTGGAGTCCTTGATAAAGCAGGATGTCTGTACCACAAGCTAATATGGTGTGATACTTTAGAGTGTTGGTCTAGAAGCAGGATGACTCAGGATCAAATCTCTGCACTGCCCTGAATCTCACAAAGTGCCCTTGGGCCAGTCATCAGCAGGGATGGGCGAGAACTGGGAAAATGCGGTCTGGTCCAGTTCGTGGTTCGTGATGTACTCCGTTTGCGAACCACAGGCCATCTTGAACTTTTAGCCACCTTACAAACTGGTTTGGTTCATGAGGTTTGTGACCCAGTAGAACAGCACCCCTTCAGCATGCTGGAGACACCAATCTCAAAGGGGATCTCAAGCTGACTCTCCTCTACCTGCTCTCCAAGTTTGGCGAGGATTGGATTTACGGGGTCTGAGTTATATCCCACCAAAAAAAGTGCTTCCAGGAAAGTCCTTTATGGGGAAATGACTGCTTGCGAGGAGGGCAGGCTATAAATTTGAATAAATAAATAAAAATAAAATAAATAAATAAAATATTGTTCCCTCTCTGCTTCCAGCCAGTTTGGTGTAGTGGTTAAGTGTGCGGACTCTAATCTTGGAGAACCGGGTTTGATTCCCCACTCCTCCACTTGCACCTGGCTGGATAACCTTGCACAAGCCATAGTTCTGGCACAGCTGTTCTTGAAAAAGAGCAGTTTCTGTCAGAGTTCTTTCAGCCCCACCTACCTCACAGGGTGTCTGTTGTGGGGAGGGGAAGGGAAAGGAGTTTGTAAGCCGCTCTGAGACACCTTTGGGTAGTGAAGGGCGGGGTATAAATCCAATCTCCTCCTCCTCTTCCACTCCACTGAAATATGTGAATTTCAACAAACAAAAGTTGGGATTGAAATCCCAATAGTGGAAGAGACTGAATCCTAAATGGGATGGAACTGCCTGAGAGTTCCCATAGATTCTTTGATCCTTAAAAATAATCTGATGGGGATGTCTGCTTAGGTCAAGGTATGAGCTGTAACTAGCATTTAAGGTGGGGACCAAGAATCGGTCTCTGAGCACATTCTTTGCATATGCAAAGAATCTTGTGTTACATTATATGTTAATTCAGAACTGTAAAAATGGTGATTATTTAAAATTCTTAGATCAGCCTGTGTTGCTATCTCAATGCAAGATCAAGCTTGAGAGAATTTGCACAGTGCTAGTTACGACAAAGGACGTGGTGGCTCAGAGGTTAAGACACTGAGTTGCAGACTGGAAGGTCTGTAGTTCAGCAGTTGAAGACCCTAGAGCTGTGTGATGGAGTGAGCTCCCGTCTCTGACCCCAGCTCCTGCCAACCTAGCAGTTCGAAAGCAAGAAATTGCAAGTAGATAAACAGGTACCACTTTGGTGGGAAGGGAACAGCGTTCCGTGCGCCTCGGCATTTAGTCATGTCAAGCACATGACTACGGAAAAAGTCTTTGGACAGCACTGGCTCTTTGGCTTGGGAATGGAGATGAGCACCGGCCCCTAGAGTCGGATTCGACTGGCTTTCAAGCAAGGGAAACCTTTACTAGTTAAGACAGTGCTTTTATGTGGATCCTGGAGGTTTTTTGTAATCTTCTGGGTGTAGAACGGCAGTCACTGCGAGTGTGGAGGGGCAGGTATTTGCATATTTTCTGCGTTGTGCAGGGGGGTGGACTAGATGACCCCGGGGGTACCTTCCAACTCTATTTCCATGATTCTATATCTTGAGGCCTATGTTGCTTTGGTGTTTTTTTTTTTTTTAGGTGCCAGGCCAAAACAAGTCAATTCACCCAGTCTTTTAATTCAGGGGGTAATTAAAACAACAACACTATTTTAATCTGGAAATTGTTGTTTTAAACTGCCAGTGGTCTGTTCTTATGATCTATCCTTTTTATACTGGGCTAAAATGTAATATCTTTTAAGCTTTTTATTCTTTTTTAATTGTGTAAGCTGTCTTAGGCAGGTTCCTGGAGAGAGGGCATAATAAATGTGTATCTTTGTGCTTTCGGAAGGAGGCAGAACTAACTCCCAAGAAGGCTATAGCATCCTCCCTACACTATTCACACCAACTCATTCTTCCACCTCCCTCTTCTACTGTTGTTGGCCTGCTAACTTCTACTGTTGTTGGCCTGCTAACTTAAGGCGTCTGACAGCCTGCCCTTGTGCCAGAATCGCACCACTTTTGTACGTTGCTAATTCAATGGGATTTCAGGAAACTGTCTCCATCCAGCTGGCATGGAAGCAGGGTTGACATCCTCCAGATGAGGGTTGGAGACCTCCTGGAATTACAGCTGATCACCAGTAGACAGAGATCAGTCCCCCTGGAGAAAATGGCTGCTTTGGAAGGTGGACACTATCACATTATACCCTGCTGAGGTCCAGGGGTCATTTCCTGCAGGAGCGCACAGAAGTGGAGCTCTGGCAGTAAGGAGCCCAGGGGGCGGGCACATGCAATAAACCCCACCCTCTGCTCCCAGCAGCCCTCAGTTGGGCCACGAGGAGCAAGAAGCAGCCAGGTAAGTTGCAGAGCCCCCCCCCGGCCCACCTTCAGGTACAAGCTTTCCCTCCTCTGTGAGGACAGATCTATGCGTTCCCCCCCCCAATAGCTAGCAATCCAAAACAGTCCAGTGGAGCCTGAGTGGTGGGTGTTGCCTTCTGGCACACTTCTGGTGATATCAGGGAGTGTGGCATGTGCAAATAATCATGCCAATGAGTTGTGCTAATGAGCTCCTGCACCTGCTGAGGTCCCTCCCCAAACACTACCTTCCCTAGGCTCTGCCCCCCAAATCTCCAGATATTTCCTAACTCAAAGCCAGCAGTCTCACAGGGAAGGGGCAAGGCCACAGATCAGAACGCACACAGAAGGCTCTTGGTTCAGTCCTTGGCATCTCCACAGAAGCAGGAGAGATTTTGGCCTAATATCTGGGAGCTGACTGTGATAGACCAATGATTTGATTCTGTGTAAGGCAGAGGTCATTTCAGGGGGGAACGCGGGGGAACGCAGTTCTCCTGGGTGAGGTGCAGGGGGCGGGGCACACGGTGCAAATAATCATGCCAATGAGTTGTGCTAATGAGCTCCTGCACCTGCTGAGGTCCCTCCCCAAACACTACCTTCCCTAGGCTCTGCCCCCCAAATCTCCAGATATTTCCTAACTCAAAGCCGGCAGTCTCACAAGGGGCAAGGCTACAGATCAGAACGCACACAGAAGGCTCTTGGTTCAGTCCTTGGCATCTCCAGCTTAAACAGAAGCAGGATAGATTTTGGCCTGATATCCGGGAGCTGACTGTGATAGACCAATGATTTGATTCTGTGTAAGGCAACGTCAAATGTCCATATATGCATTGGAACAGGAGCAGTCTGTCAATGCTACAGCTTTAATCACAACCTTTAGTTTTGCTTTACTTGCCATGCATGACTATTTTATTTATTTATTTATTTATTATTTGCATTTATATCCCACCCATCCCATGGGCGAGCTCAGGGCTGGTGATGTCACTGAAACAAATGCAATTTCAGTTCAAAACATTAAACATTAAAGCACATTAAAACGTTCTAACAATTAAAACAAGGGGTTCAGCTTGGAAGAGCATCAGTTGGCTATAAAATTGTATCCTGATGGTACAATGAGTTAAAGGCCAGTTGTCGGTG
>NW_015161474.1:266091-274634 GCF_001447785.1 Gekko japonicus | reverse complement strand
CCTTCCCCCCCCCCCAAGCGAGGGCCAGCGGCTTGCAGCCACCTGGGACTCGCGGCCGCCCGCACCCGCCCTCACCCTTGCCCCGGACGGCTGGCTGGCTCCGAGGTGGGGGCGGCGGCAAGACCGGCTGCTCCCCCCTCCCAAGCGAGGCCAGCTACTCCGCCGCCCCAGCCGGCTGGCTCCGAGGCGACGGCGGCGAGGCCGGCTGCTTCCCCCCTCGCCCGCTCTCGCCCACCCTCGGCCCGGCCGGCTCTAAGGCGACGGCGATGCTGGCGGCAGAGCGTTTCCTGCGCATGCGCAGGAAACACTCTGTCAGTTTTGGGGGGATTTAAATATCCCCCCGATATTTTTTGGGTTTTTTTATTTTTGTGCACATGTGGGGACCGCCTCACGCGTGCACAAACCTCTCCCTGCCCCCCAGGTGGCCCCGGAGCGCTGATTTAAGTATCCGCACTGACGGGGCCACTTCACTATTAGATATATAGATATAGAGGAAGTTGCATGGTGGTATTATAAGCAGGTAATATAAGGAAATAAGAAAAAGATGAGGGTATAAACAAGATTGGGATTAAGATACAAACAGGTGATATGTCACCTCAATGGTTGGGTTTTTGTGTGTGTTTAGTTTCAAAAGGAGTATAATATATTTGGAAAGAAATATCTGTGTGAAATTGTAATATATACTCAATAAAAATAATAAAAAAGACAGATGAGTTAAGGATAGGTTAAGGATAGCCATGTTGGTCGGAAGCAGCAGAATAAAGTTTGAGTCCAGTGGCACCTTTAAGACCGACGAGGTTTTATTCAAGGCATGAACTTTCATGTGCACGCACACTTCTTCAGATTGTATCCGAAGAAGCATGCACACACAAGAAAGTTTATACCTTGAATAAAACTTTGTTCGTCTATGAGTTAAGGAGTTATTACTCTGGATAATGTGGCCGATTAACAAGAATTATACCAGTGGTGAAACAAAGAAACTCGAGGGGTGGGTGGGAAACCAGTGCAATTATATAGGGCTGAGACATTCCTCTCCTTCTCTCGAAGAGGTATTGTTTTTTTACACTGTTTATATTATTCTCTAAACTTCTCAGCACAATAGCAGCAATACATCAGATATGCACCAAACTCGCATTATACTAATATATTCAGAAAGAATAAAGAGAGGAAGGGAGCCATTGGGGGAGTGCTAATATTTATATATGTTTGTGCCTATAAGTAATGCAAAATGTGTGTATGCTATTGAGATTTTTAAAAATTTCCATATCTGACACAAAACTGATTTGTTTTACTTTGATTATATCCTGAGGAACGGCACATTAAATGTACACTGTTAAGAGAATATTCATTGGACGTCATGTTTAATAATGTCCTGAGATAATCAAATTGTTTTGTGTTTTCTAGTGCTGTTCCCTGCATAATACTGAAATTAGGTCCTACAGAACATCATATTTTGATGGGGGGGTTGTGTGGGGGGGGGCACAGAGCAAAACACATAAATGCCACCTACTGGGTTGATTCAAGCATTTCCCTGCATTAGCATAAATACTTCCTTTTGAGAACAAATACATAAGAGGCACAGCAGGACTGCAAATTTGGCATTATAGAGGGGAAATATCCTTTCCCCCCTCTAGACAACACATTATTGGCAAACTGAGGCCACAACATACCAAAGAGCCTTAGCATAGCTTGCATGAGGCAACTGGATTTCATAGTCTCGTCTCCTTCCCTCTTTTTAGAAGAAGCTCAACATTTTGTCCGTTTGTGATCTCCAGTTTGCTCTTAGTCCAGCATATCAAGGTACCTTGCTAGATTAATTTGCCAAGCTCGTGTCCCGAAATGACCCTTTTCTTCCCCTCAGAAGGTGATTTCTCTACCTATCGCTGAGTTTGCCATCGTTGCTGATGCGCAGGTGAGAAATCACTCATGAAATGGAAGTAGGTCATGAGCTACCTGCTGCGAAACTGAAACCTGGACTGCTCTTTGCTCATGGCCTCCATACAGGGAAAGTTGGATAGGCCTGAAGGACTACGTCATGCCTTCCCTGCTGTGTCTCCTCCAAGCCACTAAGGAAGGTTAGACAAATGAAAGATAGCAGTGGGTTGGCAACGTCCAGCACAGCTAGGCTGGCCTTCTTCTTTTTAAAACACATGGACCTTTCCTTTCTCCGTGCCTGGAAAGAGGAAACATTCGTCTAATTCTCAGCTGTCAAACTTGGATTGCTTTCGGCAACATAAATATTGCACAAACTGATAGTTAGAAAGGATGATGGAAAGTGTGTGTTTGTGTGTGTGATTTTCAGTGTGTACATAACTCTGAATAATAGGAGATGTGGACCTGGACATTGTCGGGAACACTGCAGAGGAGCTGAGAGCCAATCTCTTGAATTTTGCACTGCTTCATTGGCACCCCTTCCCCCAATGTTGCTACTTCACTTGTCTGTACAATCAAGTATGGTTGTCAGGTCTTACCCGTCTGCCAGCAGGGGGCTCCTGGCTGGATCCTGGGGTCTTCTGGCATGCAGACAAAGTACATGCACCAGAATGACATCACCCAGAAGTGACATCATTGCACTGGGCACTTTGTGCAGGGAACACTCTAGTATTTGGCTAAAAACTCTATGGTCACTGTAGAGTTTTTAGCCAATTACTAGAGCATCCTCCACACAACATGTCCGGTGCAATGATGTCACCTCACTGGGCATGTTGGGTGTTGTGGGGCTCTTCAGGGGCGGGCATGTTGGGCGTGGTGGGGCTCTTTGGAGGAACCTCCACCCCCATCGGGGGGTTGACAACCCTACCATCAAGACAGCTTTGATCTTCCTATTCTTTTAATTCTAAAATCAAAACTCCTCCTTGCCTATCAATCCTGAGGCAGTTTGCAAATTATTAAAATACAGTTTATGACACTCAGCTAACTTATGATCTTTTTTTATTTTTAAAAAACAACCCTCAGGTGAAATAAACAGCCCACAAAATAAATAAATCCAGGCACAATTCAATCTGCTGGTTCTTACCTTTAAGGCTCTAAATGGGTTGGGCCAGGGTACACGAAGGACCATCTCTGCCCCCACTAGCCAACCTGCCAGGTAGGAACTGGCTCTCAAGCCTGGTTTTCTGTGCCCCTTCCTTCAGCAGTGAGGGGGGTGACGACTAGAGACAGGCCATTTCCTGTGATGGCACCTCAACTTTGGAATGCCCTCCCCTTTGAGGCTCACCTGGCACCAATTGTGTGCTTTCTTTTAGGTGCCAGGTTAAACATTCCCAGGCTTTTAATGAGGGCTTTTATCTTAATGAGAGCCAGTTTGGTGTACTGGTTAGGAGTGTGGACTCTAATCTGGGAGAACCAAGTTTGATTCCCCACTCCTTCACAAGCAGCTGCTGGGTGACCTTGGGCAAGCCACAGTTGTCTCAGAGCTGTTCTCTCAGGAGCAGTTCTCAGAGAGCCCTCTCAGCCCCACCCATCTCACAAGGTAAATGCTGTGGGGAGAGGAAGGGAAGGAGATTGTAAGTGAAGGGTGGGGTATAAATCCAATCTCCTCCTCCTCCTCTTCCTCCTTCTCAGCTTTTTAATGACAGCATAGAAATATTCCAAATAAATAAATAAATTTTGTTCTGAAATGGCCAAATTCTTCTCCAGGTTGTGACTCTAAGTGACACTGATTCATAATGGAAAATCATCGTTTAATTAGACTTACAGTTGGGGTGACTGTCCTCATGCAGGTCTCTCACTATCTCAAGTTTGTTAGGATGATATGAAGTTTACTAACCTGGGGCCCTGGTCACACGGGCCAGATATCGCGGGGGGGAGGCATGGCTAATTGCCCCAGCGCAGTTTGATCAGCGATTACGCGATCAGATGCGCCGGCGGCACACCACGGGTCCGTCCCTCTGTACCGGCGGGGAAATGAGGGGGGCGATCACACGACAATCCTGCAGCATGGCAAAGAAGCAGCACGGCACGATCACACCAGCAATGGCTAGGCGCCACTGCTGTGACAAACGGAGTCATTTTTTTAAAAGCCGAAACAGCACTTTCGCTTTCCTCTTTGTGCGCATGCGCCATTGGGTGCTTGTGCGCATCTTGTGGAGACTTGGGGGGGAAACCTGTTTGTGAAGGGATATGGGTGGGTGCTGGATGCCACCACCGGAAATGCGATCAGATGCCAGCCCTTGCCCCACAGTTTCCGGAAACTAGTACCTCGGAGGTACTAGTTTTTAACTCTGCATCTTCGGAGTGAAGCCTCAGGTGAGCCACGGGAGCTCTACGCTTCCCAGATGTTGCGGTGTGATCGCTCCCGGAAAATCCACCTATCTTCCATCTCTGTAGCGTGGCTAATGCTCCGTGTGACCGCAGCCACAGTTACTCTGATAAGTATGGTTTCACATAATGTCTGAATGTAAGCATCCTTGGCTTAATCGTGGTTTCACCCTGGCAATAAAGCATGCAGCTGTTGAGGTGAACCAGGGTCTGAATTATTGTGAGTTGAATCTTGATTTCACAAACTAGTCCTACTGAAAGGAAACCATGGGTTTCCATGATGCTTGAACTAAGCCCTCAGATCCGTCCTCCAAGAAATACCCAAGAGAGAAAGTGGATGGCTTTAGGCCTGTGCAGCAGGGCAGTTGTTTGAGTCACCAATAGTTAATAAATTTGCCAGCTCTGGATTGGGAAATACCTGGAGATTTTGGGGGTGGAGCCTGAGGAGGGTGGGATTTGGGGAGGGGAGGGACTTCAGTGGGGTATAATGCCAAAGTCCACTTTCCAAAACATCCATTGTCTCCAGGGGAACTGATTTATGTCGCCTGGGGATCTGTGCTAATCCCAAGAGATCTCCAGCCACCACCTGGATGTCTCTAAGTAGAGAGATGTAGGTCTAGAGAGCCAGTTTGGTGTAGTGGTTAAGTGCGTGGACTCTAATCCGGGAGAACCGGGTTTGATTCCCCACGCCTCCACTTGCACCTGCTGGATGACCTTGGGCAAGCCATAGTTCTGGCATGGCTATTCTTGAAAAATAGCAGTTCCTGTCAGAGCTCTCTCAGCCCCACCTACCTCACAGGGTGTCTGTCTGTTGTGGGGAGGGGAAGGGAAAGGAGATTGTGAGCCACTCTGAGACTCTGAGGAGGGGTAGAAATCCAATCTCTTCTTCTTCTTTTGCCTCACAGGGTGTCTGTTGTGAGGAGGGGAAGGGAAAGGAGATTGTGAGCACTCTGAGACTCCTTTGGGTAGTGAAGGGCAGGGTATAAATCCAATCTCTTCTTCTTCTTTTACCGCACAGGGTGTCTGTCGTGGGGAGGGGAAGGGAAAGGAGTTTGTAAGCCGCTCTCAGACTCTTTTGGGTAGTGAAGGGCAGAGTATAAATCCAATCTCTTCTTCTTTTACCTCACAGGGTGTCTGTTGTGGGGAGGGGAAGGGAAAGGAGTTTGTAAGCCACTCTGAGACTCCTTTGGGTAGTGAAGGGCAGGGTATAAATCCAATCTCTTCTTCTTTTACCTCACAGGGTGTCTGTTGTGGGGAGGGGAAGGGAAAGGAGTTTGTAAGCCGCTCTGAGACACCTTTGGGTAGCGAAGGGCGGGGTATAAATCCAATCTCCTCCTCCTCCTCCTCCTTCTCCTCCTCTTTTTCTTCTTCTTCTTTAATTAATGGTGATTTTTGCGGTTAAATTAGGATTAATGTAGTATCTTTTCCTAGCATTCATCACTGTCAACATTCACCTTTGCAACACTAACCCTACAATGAGTCCTCAAAAGGAGGGCATGAGTATTCTTGGTGAATGAAAGGGGTTAGATGTTTTTACTATGATGACAAGAGTTAGCTTAATGTAGCCCCACCATTCAAATCCTTTTTAAAAATTATTACTACAATGCCTTCACACAAGAAGGCAACATTAGGGAGAACGGAGTGATACCAACAATGCGAATCTCTGCTGAGTTACTCCAGTTGAAACCCATTGATGCTGAGAGGCTTAGACGGAAATAGCTCTGCATAGCATTACACTGCGAAGCAGTCAGCTATTCACATGAAAAGGATGCTCAAGATGTTTAAAGTCTGAGAATGTTCTAAGGTTGTAGCATAAATGCTGAGGGCAGAAATATTGTTCACAATTTGTGAGCGGAAAAAGCAGCCTGGCGTGGATTTTTCGTCCCATGCTGAGTTTGAGGAGCATTGACTTCATGCAACGTTTCTGAGGCAATTAATGAAGGAAAGAAGCTGTTTTACTGATCTGCTAGGTATGCAGCCCTATCTATAGCTATGCGGCCACGTACATCTTCAAAATAGCCCCTGCAATTTGAAGCTGAAGCATCATGTGACATGCTGTCCTGTAAGTTATCTCTAAAATTCCTCCTTTAAAACACCCCAACAACACGAGATGGACTGCAGATTTGAGTAGACAATGAGGTACTGTCTTTCTGTCCCTCTTATAACTTTTCTTCCCATGACCAAAGGTACCACATCTTGTTTCCAACAGGAGGGAAAAAAATGACTCTGAACACAACAAAGCCCGGCAAGTTGGAGTATGCGACCCTTCCCCATGCATGCCCTTCGCTTTACATTGCAGACTCCTTCAGTTCAGGGTGAACCACTGGCATTAAAGGGGCTCGGTTGTCCTGCCGAGGGTTAAGTGTAGCAGAACACATGTGTGCCAGCTGTGGAGAAAGAATTAAAAACAGTACTTTTTTGGGAAGCGAAAGGGATGCATACATTCCATTTGGTAAATAGAATGGTTCTAATTTTAACTTGGCAGATAAACGTGTCTACAGCCCCCCTGTGCCTTTCCACTCACTGAAGTGTGGTGACCAGAACTGTACACAGTACTCCAAATGAGGCCGCACCATCGATTTATACAGGGGCATTATGATACTGGGTGATTTGTTTTCAATTCCTTTCCTAATAATCCCCAGCATAGTGTTGGCCTTTTTTATTGAAATCGCACACTGTTTCGACATTTTCATTGAGTTATCTACTATGACTCCAAGATCTCTCTCTTGGTCAGTCTCTGCCAGTTCGGACCCCATCAACGTGTACTTATGCACTTGGAATTTTTGGCCCCAATGTGCATCACTTTGCACTTGGCCACAGTGAACCCCATTTGCCATGTTGACGACCACTTGCCCATCCTCAACAGATCCCTTTGGAGTGTCTCACAATCCTCCCTGGTTCTCACCACCCTGAACAACTTCATGTCATCTGCAAATTTAGCCACTTCACTGCTTACTCCCAATTCCAAATAATGAATAAACAAATTAAAAAGCATCAGACCAAGTACTGATCCCTGTGGTACCCCACTGCTTACCACCCTCCAGAGAAAAGTTCCCATTTATACTCACTCTCTGTTTCCTATTAATTAGCCAGTTTTTGATCCACAAGACGACTTGTCCTTTTATCCCATGACTATTGAGCTTACTTAGGTGTGTTTGATGAGGAACTTTATCAAAAGCTTTCTGGAAGTCAAGGTAAACATCTATTGGGTCCCCCTTGTCCACATGTTTTTTCATTCCCTCAAAGAACACTAACAGGTTAGTGAGACAAGATCTTCCCTTACAGAACCCCTGCTGAGTCTGCCTCAATAGGTTTTGTTCATCAATGTGCCTACTAATTCTTTCCTTAATAACAGTTTCCACCAACTTACCCAGTATCAACGTCAGACTGACTGGCCTGTAATTTCTGGGATCTCCTCTGGAACCCTTTTTAAAGACGGGAGTGACATTAGCTACCTTCCAGTCCTCAGGAATGGAGGCAGATTTTAATGAAAGATTACATATTTTTGTCAGGAGATCCACAAGTTCATATCTGAATTCTTTCAGAACTCTCGGATGCATACCATAGACCATGGACAGTTGACCATGGTGTGCTCACCAGCCTGCTGTGAGGGTTACGGTATGTCATTTGTATAAGGCATACTGGTTATGATATCAGTTGCATGAAAAAAGCACTATATTTGGCTACTGTGTGTATGAATGACTTGTATAGGAGCAGGATTGTGGTATGAGTAGGCCTCTGGCACCCCTGGAGTGTTGTGTGTGTGTGAAAAGTGCTCTCAAGTTGCAGCCAATTTATGGCAAGCCCAGCAAAGGGTTTTCAAGACAAGTGAGAAACAAAGGGGGTTTGCCATGGCCTTCCCTCGAGTAAGGTATAGGGTTTTTGCATCCTACAGCATTTTGCCCTATATAGAATCATCAGGAACTTCCTCTCAGTAAAGTTTTGACATATAGAAGAAAATCATGAATTTCTTGAAATGTACCAGTTGAAAAACTGACCAGAGATGTCACGTGTTCTTCATTTTCCTTCATCTGTTCAGAAGAAGATATATTTTGAAACGGTTGAACATTCCGGAGATCATCATTAACAACCAATACAACAACTAATAACTGTTGAATACCTGTCATGAATTTCTTGAAATGTACCAGTTGAAAAACTGACCAGAGATGTCACGTGTTCTTCATTTTCCTTCATCTGTTCAGAAGAAGATATATTTTGAAACGGTTGAACATTCCGGAGATCATCATTAACAACCAATACAACAACTAATAACTGTTGAATAC
>NW_015161474.1:251452-264233 GCF_001447785.1 Gekko japonicus | reverse complement strand
TATGTCCGAGAAGAAGCCCAAGGTAAAAGGGAAAGGGGGTCCCTCCCTGCTCTTCCCCCCCGCCCCGAAGCGAGAGCCGCGTGGCTTGCCACGCAGCTCTCGCTGCTTTCAGAGCGTTCCCTGCACACGCGCAGGAGACGCTCTTGCACTTTCGGGGGGATTTAAACATCCCCCCGAAAATCTTTTCAGCTTTTTTTTTATTTTTGTGCGCACGTGGGGACTGGCCCACGTGTGCACAAACCTCCCCCGTCCCCCCAGCTGCCCCCGGAGCGCTGATTTAGCGATCCGCACTCCGGGGGCAAGTTCACTATTAGATATATAGATATCAGGTCATTATATCAGGGGGAGGGGCTGTGTCTCAGTGATAGTGCCTCTGCTTGGCATGCAGAAGGTCCCAGGTTCAATCACTGGCATCTAGAGGTAGAAGGTGATGGGGAGGACCTCTGCCTGAAACCCCAGAGAGCTGCTGCCAGTCTGAGTAGACAATACTGACATTGATGGACTGATGGTCTGATCCAGTAAAAGGCAGCTTCATGGGTTAAAGGTCTCAAACTCAAATGGCTTTCAAGGTCATGTTCCCCACGCTACCAGGGAGACCATACTCTGGCACGAAGACCTGTCAGTTGCCATGTTGCACTCATCACAGTTTCACCACAGTCCATGCTTCGAGTCTAAAGCCCTGACGCAACCTGTCAAAACTGGGTACTTGTGTGGATAAGACAATCACTGACTCAGCCACTTGGTTCAGTTGTCTCCCTCCTCCTGAAGATGGTTCCTTGGCTAGATCTGCCCGGTTCTACATTACATAGTTATCTACATCCAACCATCAAAGCATAATTTTCAAGGGACAAATACATATTTTGGACATGTTTACCAAGACAACCTTTGGAGTAAGATGGCCCTCATACTTATCGAATCTCATATCTCATTATACTCCCATGTACCAACTACATGGAACTGCGGTGGCTCAAGTGGTTAAGACGCTGAACTACAGGCTGTGGAAGGTCAGTAGTTCAGCAGTTCGAGACCCGAGTTGCCTCATGACGGAGTGAGCTCCCGTCTCTAGTTCCAGCTCCTGCCAACCTAGCAGTTCGAAAGCAAGAAATTGCAAGTAGATAAATAGGGACCACTTCGGTGGGAAGGTAACAGCGTTCCGTGCACCTTGGTGTTTAGTCATGCTGGCCACATGACCACGGAAACATCTTCGGACAGCGCTGGCTCTTCGGCTTTGAAACGGAGATGAGCACCGCAACCCTAGAGTCAGATTCGACTGGCTTTCTAGCAAGGGAAACCTTTACCTTTACCAACTACATTCTTCAGACAGTTTCTCCTTGTGGTGCCCTCTCTAAGGATTGTCTGTAGGGCCATAGTTCAGTCAAGGGCTTTCTTGATGGTAGGTTCAGTCCTCTAGAATGGCTTACCAGAATGGGTGCAGGGAGCTGGGCTACATCTAGGCAGGCATGCAAGATAGTTCTGTTTCAGGAGCCATTTGGGGAACTGGCTTTTTAAAAAATCCATGTGTTTGATTTCTGTGTTTGATTAGTGCACTGTTGTTGTTTTAATTAATGTTCTGTATCCTTGCAACATGTTTGACTATTAGCCACCTTGAGTCTAAGAAATTCCCTGCATTTTGCAGGGAGTTGGACTAGATGGCCCTGGAGTTCCCTTCATAGAATCATAGAATCATAGAATGTTAGAGTTGGAAGGGACCTTGCAGGTCATCTAGTCCAACCCCCTGCCCTCTGCAGGAGCATATCCGAAAGATGGCCCTACAACATACCCGAAAGATGGTCATCCAGCCTCCACTTGAAAACATCCAGCGAAGGAGCATCCACCACCTCCTGAGGCAGTCTGTTCCACTGTTCCTTCCAACTCTCTGATTCTATGATTCTAAATAAGACAATCAAAATAGATTTTAAATAAAGGTCTCTTGTGATGACATAAGCCACCTTTTTTCAAGATTTACTTCAGCATTTATTTGGTGGTGGCAAAATCTCTCCTGTCCACTTGCTGGAATAGGTTGTCGGGTCAGCCCAGCGACTTGCAAGCTGCATCCCCCTTATCATGCGGTGATCACCTGCCGCCTTGCTATGATCAGACCCAATGAGTTCACAAGACTTCCGCAAGGAGCTTGAAAGAGCTGCGAGAGGCTTTGAAGCCACAGGCTAAGCATCGCTCAATTATGCAGCAAACGGGGTATCAGTAGTGCATAGCCAAGTCCGGATACAAAGGCCACCTTTTGATGCTACTGGGTCTTTTCATTTAATATTTCTTGAAGCTCATTATTCTCCATTCAGGGGCCTGTGGAATTCCACCACATTTGCTCTGCTGCCCGGTGATTTGAAGAAAAAGGCAGCTTGAAACGAACCTCGCAGGCTTTCATGGTTAATTGTCCTACTTGGTCTCTAGCAGGGCAAGAATTGAGCAAGACCAGCCTTCTGAATCAAGAGATCAGAAATCATAATGCAATATACTAAATACTGGGAGAATAAGGGATTTTGAAGGCTTTCAGGCTATTGTACCGTCAAGTTGCGGCTGACCTGTGACATCCCCAGCAGGGAGCTTTCAAGGCAAGTGAGAAGCAGGGCTGGTTTGCTGTGGCCTTCCTCTGCACGGCCTTCCTTGGTGGTCTTTCTTCCAAGCACCAACCCTACTTAGCTACCAAGATCTGAGGAGACGAGGCTGCCTTCCCTTCAGGTTATTACATAAATGCAGTCCCACTATTGCCAGCGGAGGGCTTCTTGAGCAGAAATGTCTGTAATCTCATAGTACAATGATATCTTTCCTGGGATATTGCTGGGAAGAAGAGAGAAGAGTAGGTTCTTATACCCCACTTTTCTCGACCTTAAGGAGTCTCAAAGAGGCTTACCATTGGTTTCCACCCCTTCAGTTGTACGTACCAACTACTTTCTGATTCTGTTCATTCCAGCTGGCTATCTTACATCGAAGCCAAAATAGGTTTCCTGAATTTATCTCTAGAATCCTTATTTATGCTTTCTGAGGCCTTTTAAAAAAATAAAATCTAGTTTATTGGGATCAGAGCTACAAACTCTTTATAGCCTGGCTAACAGAACCTGCTCTCCCTTAAATTTGGGGATTGTTATTTTTAGAGACCCCTGATGATTTTAAGCTCCTTTTCTTGCTTGACAGTCCAGATACAGAAATAACTGAAATAGTAGCAAAGTTTCCTTACAGTGCCATGGTCTCACGGCCTGATAAGTGATACTATGAATTAGGTTTTATTATGATGCTAATTATGATGTTACTTTATGATGTTACTCTGCAATTTTAATTTTACTCTGCATGGTTTTGTATTTAGATTACTGTATCTTCATGTATATGCCAATAAAAGGCTTTGGATTGGACTATTGCTTTTCCCTTCCTTTCCCCCCAAGAGGCACCTTGTGAGGCAGGTGGGGCTGAGAGAGTTCTAAGAGAATTGTGGCTGACCCAAGGGGACCCAGCGGGCTTCATCTGGATGAGCAGGGAATCAAACCCAGTTCTCCAGGTTAGAGTCCGCTGCTCTTAACTAATATTCCACACAGGCTCTCTTGAGTAATCCTGAGTAGGAGGCTGGTACTAACCCAAGCTATAGTAGCCTTCTTGCATTCTTTAGCCTCCCCCCCCAAAACCCACAGAAATATTCCCCCTTTTCCCCCATCTTCTCCTGTGATCATCATTCCAGGCAGGTCAGTGCTGTAGATTTGGAAACGAAGAAGAAGAAGAAGAAGAAGAAGAAGAAGAAGAAGAAGAAGAAGAAGAAGAAGAAGAAGAAGAAGAGGAGGAGGAGGAGGAGGAGGAGGAGGAGGAGGAGGAGATTGGAGGAGTGGGGAATCAAACCCGGTTCTCCCAGATTAGAGTCCGCGCACTTAACCACGACACCAAACAACACAAGGGTTAGAGCTTTTATGGTTCTAAGCAGAATGACACAGTGCCCTTGGCAAGCTTTTGAATTAATCCGAGGCATGGATTCAGGAATTCCTAGTCTTGACACTACAGTTGAAAGTGCCCAGAAAATTAAAATATATGTCTACATCAAGGAGAAGGCCATTTATAGCTAAAGGCAAGAACGAAACAGGAGGGCCAGAGCTAGGGGGAGAAAGTAGACTGCAAATAACAATCTACCAAAGTTAGCTATTTTATTATATGCTACAATTTTTCAATGATTATTTAGTAATATTAAGATTTACGAGCATTCTGATTGGACCACTACGGAATGGGTTGCATCCAAGTCTTTTTTCCACTAGTGAAAAAGAGTGGACAAGGTCCCCTTTGCCCACGAAGAAGGCTATGCTTGAGATCATGGGACCTCCTTGGATCAAAGCCAGGTGGGATAGTAGCTATAGTAAGGAGGGAGATGGAGCAAAAAAAAAAGTTGGCCTTAGGTATCTACCAGATTAACAATCTCAAATAAAATTTGTTTAACGTTCAATAGCAGGTTGGAAGAAGAGGAGGAAACTGAAATGCCTAATCTGTTGGTAGGGTGTAAACTTCAGGATTACTTTTTTTTTTTTAAAGGATCACTGAGGATAGACCTATCGATGACTACCAGCCATGGTGACTAAAGGAAGTGCCCTGTTGACAGGCAGTAAACCACTGAATGCCAGTAGTAAGAGTCAACATCAGTGGAAGGACTTGGCCACTATGCCTTGTTGTTGGCCTTCCAGAGAAACTGTGTGAGACAGGATGCTGGACTAGACGGACCACTGGTTTGATCCGGCAGGGCTCTTCTGATGTTCTTAAGAGCCAAAACAGCTACATTCTCCCCCCAACCATGGCTGTTTCCATGCTTCAAACTATGTGTGTGTGTCAAACTTGCTGTTCATTTTACATTTTACAGCTCCTTTGCCATAGTAACCAGGGAGGGGGAGAATGTAAAGTCACAACGCTTTCGCTTACTAGGTTGCTTTGATGTGCCAGACACCTTATCATCTCTGAGAACCTTTAGTGTTTTTGACTCTCATCTTTCCATGCTTGCCTTTGTTTTACATGATGGGGGAATGGCACTGAAAGGGGGATGGCTGGCAGTTATGTTTGGCAGGCAAAATCCCAGTGGGTGATTGGTTTTGAACATGCGGCCCAAGGGCCAGATCAGGCCCCCAGAGGGCTTCTATCAGGCCCGCAGTTGAACGGATTGTCTTCTGCTTCTTCTTCCAGTTCTGCTGCTGCTGCATCATCGTGGTTTGCGGCTTACGGATACACACCTGAACAGCATACTCAAGATTGCAACAGCACAGATATTTTGATGCAATCATTCAGAGCAAGAGGTGTCAGTTATCAGACACTGTTAAATAAACAAAATATTGCAAGAGTGCTAATGTTTTAAGCATGGTTTTAAGTAAAAAAAAAACCCGACCCTTTGTGTTTGTATCCTTTATAAAGTTTATATCTCTGCTACTTGGCAATACATTTTATGACACACCTGGCCTGGCCCAACGAGGTCTCATTTGAGTCAGATCCAGCCCTCATAACAAATGAGTTTGACACCCCAATCAATGTCTCGATAAACTTATTATTCTCCAGAGTGAATGTTGTTGGGAACTGATTTATCCAGGAGTCTGACAGTGTGTGTGTGTGTGGGGGGGGCAGAGCACAGCATTTAAAAATTATTTTAAAATGGCAGCAGCTACAAAGATGCTGTGAGCTCTAGTTCAGTTTTTAATGTGTCATTTCTCCCTTTCTCACAATACAAGAACTCGTGGGCACTCCATGAAATTGCTGAGTGGTCAGGTTAGAACGGATAAAAGGAAGTACTTCTTCACCCAAAGAGTGATTAACACATGGAATTCACTGCCACAGGAAATGGCGGCAGCTACAAGCATGGACAGCTTCAAAAGGGAATTAGATAATCATATGGAGCAGAGATCCATCAGTGGTTATTAGCCACAAGGTATAGATAGGGGCTCTGGGGCAAGTGATGCTCTGTCTTCTTGATGCTTGGGGGTTTCAACAGTGGGAGGGCTTCTAATGTCCTGGCCCCATTGCTGGGCCTCCTGATGGCACCTGGTATTTTTGGCCACTGTGTGACAGAGTGTTGGACTGGATGGGCCTTTGGCCTGATCCAACATTGGTGTCTTTTATGTTCTTATGTTCAATTTTTTGTTTGTTTGTTTGTGGGCAATTCTACTACAAGTGTACTGTATGAACTGGTAATGATTTCAATCATGTCCTTCCATCTGACGAAGGGAGCTTTGACCCTGAAACACTTGTTTGTCTCTGAGGTGCTACTAGACTCCAATCTAACTGGTGTACCTCACTGACATTCAAATGCATTGCTCTCTGTTTCCCTTTCCCTAACCAATAGGACATGCAGAGAAACATTTCACACGGTCACTTTTGGTCAGACTTTTCAGATGGTCACTCTCATCAGACACATCTAAGGAAGGAAGCTTTGACTCTTGAAAGCTGATACCCTGAAGAACTTGTTGGTCTCTAATAGGGATGCCAGCCTCCAGGTGGGGCCAGGGGATCTCCAGCTTTTACAACTCATCTCCAGCTGAAAGAGATCAGCTCCCCTGGAGAAAATGGCTGCTTTGAAGGGTAGACTCTATTTGTTGTTCAGCTGCACAGTCGAGTCCGACTCTTCGCGACCCCATGGACCAGATCCCTCCAGGCCCTCCTGTCTTCCACAATCCTTCAAAGTTTGCTCTATATACTATGTTGAGGCCCCTTCCCTCCCCAAGCTCCACCCTGTCCTGACTCCACCCCCAAAGTATCCAGGGCATTTTCCAGCCCAGACCTGGCAACCCGAGTCTCTAAGGTTCTACTGGATTCAGATCTCACTGTTCTACTGCACCAGCACAGCCACCTTCTGAAAGTTTCTTCAATGAAGTCTACCAGTAGACCAGGTGAGCCTTATCTCGTCAGATCACAGAAGCTAAGCAGGGTCAGCTCTAGACAGTACTCAGATGGGAGACCACCAAAAAAACAAGTTTTGGGTTACTATGCAGAGGCAGGAAATGGCAAACTACCTCTGGATGTCTCTCGTGTAGAAAGCCCTACGGGGTCACCATACATCGGCTGTCACTTGGTGGCAAAGAAAAAAAAAAGGTGAGGTATGCAAAAAAGATAGCCACGCAGAATCATGCGTCCATGCTCTGAACACACTCTGATAAAGGAACACGTTGAATGAGAAAGACTGATGACATTCTTCTGGCATTTAGGGAGCCTTTGCCAAATTAGATTAGAGATCAACATGAAGGCTGATTCATGAGCTGAGCGATGACATACTCGGAAGGCAAGTCATTCTTGCCAATATAGACAGATAAATTTAATGCAACCTTCTCTTTGGAAATACGACAACGTTCTTCACCTTGAGCTTCCACGGTACTGTGGAATGGAAATGAAAATAGTGAGTAATGAATAGAGTTGCTAACCTCCAGGTGGGTCCTGGAGATCTCCCAGAATTACAACTGATCTCCAGATGACAGAGATCTGCAGTTGTAATCCAAGGAGATCTTCAGCCAACTCCTGGAGGTTTAGAATAAATAAATGGAAGTACAGCAAAGAGGGGTGCGCATATAACAACACAGCTGAAAACTGTAACACCGTACCCAAAAACACGTGACACTTTATCCAAAACGTTCTTATATTAACAGTGTTGTACTCTAAATAACCATTCAGATCCACTCCAAAGACACCAATGTAAATAGTCCAAGGTTCCCATCTGTTTCCTTTCAAGATTTTGTCGGACCTGGGTGGTCCGTCACCACCCCTATTAACAACTGTGTTTTGTGGACATCTATCAACTGTTACTCCTCTTACTTTTGTGGACATTGTAGTAGAGATGGGACTATATAGATTTATTAGGTTTATTAGAGATCTAACTTTTTATTGGAATATAATGAAGGCCTGGTATATAGAAGGCCTCTTGTCTTTTCTGTCAAGGGGATTTTTCCAGTTGCTTGTTAACAGACAAGACAATAACATTCTTTTAGCACAAAAGTAGATATCAGGTTCATGGTTCTAATTGTTTAGGTTATAACTGCATAGTGTCTGGGTCACAATGGATCTTTTCCTTGTTATCGGAGAAAAACACTTTTGTATTGGTGACAACAAGCCTTGGCCGATATGACTTAGGTTATGTCAAGTAAATATGTGATGCTATTGCATAGGCACACCTTTCTTACATTAGACCAATAAGGGAATTTTTATGTAAATGTTGTTTAAGTTTCTGTAACCAATTATGCCTTTTGAATATTATTCCCATGATGACGATATGATGATGTCATTTTAAGTATTTAACTTCTGGTGGTTTGAATTTGCTTTACCATCCCATGCTCTGACCTTTCTTAGTTATTCTAAACAGTGAACTTGTTCCTGTTCCATCATGGCTTCAATAAAATACTACCTTGCTACAAACATGTATTAATTGCAAGTAGTGGGGATCAGACATGTGGACATTTATCAATGGTTAGGAATTTGTTGAACTGTATTGGACTATTTTCATCGGTGTCTGGAGGCTGGCAGCCCTAGGCCACACCCAGGCTTAAATACCTGCAAGTAGAAAGGGAAACAACAGCTCCGCTCGGCAGAAGTATCCTGCTGGCAGAAATACTCTCGAGCTTCTGATCACTGCTGTTATTCTTACACAGTGTAATGATACATTTTAATCTTTTTTTCCCCTCCTAATCATCCCTCGTTAGCCTTTAATCTTTGGAAGTATGACAAAAATATGTTTTCTGCATCAATTAAGGCATTTTGTTTGAAGGGATATACTTTTGTGATCTATTTTTAGAGTCTTAAGCTACTTTTGTTTCCTGTTAACTTCCCCTTCATTTTCTAACGCATCCCTGATAAATCTTTAATTGCCTAATTGTCTTTAAAAGTATATTAGATTGGGTTTCGGCAGACGTTTTTTGGATTGTTGACATTAACTTATTGCCTCAGAATAGGGGTGGGGGGAGGAAAAATAAAAAACACAGACAGCTGAGGGAACAAAGGAGAGGGCCCATCATTAGCCGTCCTTGTTTCAGTGAAGATTAGGATAGTCATTTTTTTTCCTTATTATTGGGCCTAAGGTTAGTTGTGCAGAAATTACAGTTTTTTTCTCCCTTACTAGCTTCATATATGGAGAAACTGCACCTTCCAAATGTCTGCACTGCAGGCTGCTGTTAACGGCAAAGGAGTGTATCTAGTGAATGAAAAATGCACTAACATAATTCTTTGATTCTGACCCAACCCCCACAACTAAGGTGTAATTCTTTGCGAGGAATACAAGTTCTGGGATGGATACAGGACTGGCAAGTGAGTGGCATAGCTCTACTTAGTGCAGGGCCTCAGCATGTAACCAGGAAGAGTGTTTGGGGCAGTAATCTGGCTAAAAGCATAGCAGAAAGGAAAATATTAATCTTTGGAAGTATGTCAAAAATATGTTTTCTGCATCAATTAAGGCATTTTGTTTGAAGGGATATACTTTTGTGATCTATTTTTAGAGTCTTAAGCTACTTTTGTTTCCTGTTAACTTCCCCTTCATTTTCTAACGCATCCCTGATAAATCTTTAATTGCCTAATTGTCTTTAAAAGTATATTAGATTGGGTTTCGGCAGACGTTTTTTGGATTGTTGACATTAACTTATTGCCTCAGAATAGGGGTGGGGGGAGGAAAAATAAAAAACACAGACAGCTGAGGGAACAAAGGAGAGGGCCCATCATTAGCCGTCCTTGTTTCAGTGAAGATTAGGATAGTCATTTTTTTTCCTTATTATTGGGCCTAAGGTTAGTTGTGCAGAAATTACAGTTTTTTCTCCCTTACTAGCTTCATATATGGAGAAATTGCACCTTCCAAATGTCTGCACTGCAGGCTGCTGTTAACGGCAAAGGAGTGTATCTAGTGAATGAAAAATGCACTAACATAATTCTTTGATTCTGACCCAACCCCCACAACTAAGGTGTAATTCTTTGCGAGGAATACAAGTTCTGGGATGGATACAGGACTGGCAAGTGAGTGGCATAGCTCTACTTAGTGCAGGGCCTCAGCATGTAACCAGGAAGAGTGTTTGGGGCAGTAATCTGGCTAAAAGCATAGCAGAAAGGAAAATATGTTCTACCTATAACCTATGCGTTGTAAATATTGTATCATATATATTTACAATAGAGTTGCCTGTTGGAGTCTAAGGTGGGTGAAGAAATGGGGGGACATAGTTGGCCAATATCAGTCCTCTCTAGAAGAAGAGAGAAGAAGAAGAGGAGAGGAGAGATTGGATTTATACTCCGCCCTTCACTTGGAGTCTCAGAGCGGCTTACGAACTCCTTTCCCTTCCCCTCCCCACAACAGACACCGAGAGAGCTCTGACAGAAACTGCTCTTTTTCAAGGACAGCCCTGAGAGAACTATGGCTTGCCCAAGGTCATCCAGCCAGGTGCAAGTGGAGGAGTGGGGAATCAAAACCCGGTTCTCCCAGATTAGAGTCCACACACTTAACCACTACACCAAACTGAAGTGTGTGTGTATCCTCTTATTATCTAAATGATGGTTTGCTGAATAAGTGAGATCACATTTCATTTATAAATACTAATTTATTTAATAAAAATACAAAAATAGAAATATACATATATAAAAATATCATGAATCCACACACAGACATTTGTTTATTCAATAAATATGGCAGTAATAGTCATTCTTATTTTTTTAACGTATAGGCAAATTATAACATGGGCAATTGTTGACCCAAATACTAGTAAAAGTAAAGCAAGGACTTCCTTTAAAAAAACAAAAAAACCCTTTACTTTTTAATAATAAAGGCACAAAAAGCCTTTTTAGGTACCTTTCCATAAGTGCTGAATATCTTCTTTCCAACATCCTAGGCAAAACGTGTGAAATATAGTGTCCCCCCCCCTTTAAAAAAAAAACCTAACAATTTTTCATTCACATTGACATATTAATTAAGCAAACCCTTACTAAGATAAACACCTATTTGCATTTTTCCAAGTAAGAGGATGTAGGCCACTTTTATCTAGTTACAGAGGCATTAGTCCCATGAACACAGACCAAGGAACACAGTTCTATTCTCAGGACACGATCCAGTGCTTCATGGTCTTCCACATCTATGTGGGAACTGCTTCCATGCAGGACTGCCTCTTCTCTCTACTGTGTCCAAGAGCCCTATGCATACGTATTGAGATTGTACGCACAGAGGCATCTCATTTCAAAGCACGGGGCAGCCCCTCCGACATGGAGATCTCACTGTGCACTGGAACCACTGGAAAGATGTTTCAGTCTCGGTCACTCTCATCTCCACCATACATGTCTGCTAACTTTTTAAACCTCGGTCCCCAGTCACTAAGGTAATCATAATCTTGGTTGCTCTCTGTGGTCAGTGATTCCAAAGAGCTAAGCGAATTGGCTATAGAATCGTTCCCTTCGTACGCGTAAGTGGCTAAGGAATCATAAGGAGGGGCGGTCGGATCCAGATCGTTTTCCTTTAGCCTTCGATGGATAAAATCTTGGACATCAATGTTTTCCCACAACGGTGCAGTCCTCCGGATTTGGAAGATCGTTTCTGGCATGACATCTCTCCTGATTTTGCTTTCTTCTCTGGCTTCGGGATTGCGTAGCGTTCCGATATCGAAGGCTTGGGTATCCTCCTCCCCGCCCCCCTCATCGTTGTAGGTCACGATATTGTCCCGGACATCGTCTTTCGAAACAATCAAAGGCTCTTTCTTCCTCTGCCGCTTCATGGCCGCAAACAGCACGACTAAAACTGGAAGCACATAAAAGGGCTGATGAGTGGGTTTTGCCAAGCACATGGCCAACCAAAAAACAAGTTCTAAAAGTAAGATATAATTTCGACCAGGGTTCATACCTAAGTTCTGTTGGAGTGAGCGATTCAGCATGCCTGGGCATTGGGGGTGGGGCAGTACATCACTCTATAAGTGTGTATAGGTGTTATCTCCTTGAATGGGATGCCTCTCTCTGTCTTAACCTGGGAGCTGGCCTCTGACCCCTCCTGTCTCTCTCCCATTGTCCTCTCACTCTCTTTACATGGCCTTCCATGGAGACATATGTCTCTCCAGGTCTCTCCTGTACAGACGATGCCCTCATATTCCCATGCACATGATGCCAGACAAGCTGGCCATTTACGACAGGGAAAGTACTCTAGATTAGACCTCCCTTTCTCTTCTTTTAACTGCAGCCTGAACGTGAACTGGCTCTACTTGAATAAATGTAAGTTTGCCTTTATTCTGCAATATAATTTATGGGAGATTTATTGACTGCACTAAGTATCATGCTTCTATGACTGGGGAAAATGCTGCTGTATTCACCAAATATCCCAGTAAGTTAATAGGAGGATTCAGACCAATGTAAGTTTGCCTTTATTCTGCAATATAATTTATGGGAGATTTATTGACTGCACTAAGTATCATGCTTCTATGACTGGGGAAAATGCTGCTGTATTCACCAAATATCCCAGTAAGTTAATAGGAGGATTCAGACCATGTTTCACACTCCGAAGCCCCATGCATTACTGTAAAAAAATAAAAAATAAAAAATGGGAGTGGAAGTCTGCAAGTGCCTCCATCTTCTCAGAAAACAAGATGTAGACTCAAATGCATTGAGCGAAGCTTTGCTAGTTAAACGTAACTCAGTTGCCCCTCTCTTTTTATTGTGGGTTTCCTAACAGCTACCCATCAAGTCTGCTCATATTTTGGGCAGCCCCACTTGGGTCAAACTGCAGAGGGATAATGCAGCAGCTCCTCTCTTTTCCTCTTCCACACACCCATAAGAACATAAGAGACGCCAATGTTGGATCAGGTCAAAGGCCCATCCAGTCCAACACTCT
>NW_015161474.1:247464-250673 GCF_001447785.1 Gekko japonicus | reverse complement strand
GTGCAGATAAAAAGGAGGAGAGAATAATGTAAGCTGCTTTGGTCCCCACTGTGGAGAAAGACTGTAACTTTCCTAGGTAGAGGCTGTGGGGGAGGGGTGTGGAGACGGAAAGTTGAAGACAGAGAGGCAGATAAAGGTAGGTTGGCTGCTGGGTGGGAAGGAAATTGTGTTGCCAATTCCAGGTTGGCAAATTCCTGGACATTTGAGGGGTGGAGCCTGGGGAGGGTGGGATTTGAGGAGGGGAGAAACTACAGACCAGTATAATGCCATAGACTCCAACCTCCAAATCATACATGGAGGAGAGAGAGAAAGAAAGAAAGGGGGGGGGCAGAAGGGAGAAAGAGGGTGAGAGAGGTAGGGGGAGACAGGAGGAAGCAAAGGCGGGGGGAATAGGATAACCATCCCGCAAGTTTCTTGCGGGTCTCCACTTGTGCTTATCTAATTCCCTTTTGAAGCCGTCCATGCTTGTAGCCGCCACCACTTCCTGTGGCAGTGAATTCCAAGTGTTAATCACTCTTTGGCTGAAGAAGTACTTCCTCTTATCCGTTCTAACCCGACAGCTCAGCAATCTCATGGAGTGCCCACGAGTTCTTGTATTGTGAGAAAGGGAGAAAAGTACCTCTTTCTCTACCTGCTCTTTCCCATGCATAATCTTGTAAACCTCAATCATGTGACCCCTCAGTCGTCGTTTCTCCAAGCTAAAGAGCCCTAAGCGCCTTAACCTTTCCTCATAGGGAAAGTGTTCCAACCCTTTTATCATTCGAGTTGCCCTTTTCTGCACTTTTCCCAAAGCTATAATATCCTTTTTAAGGTGTGGTGACCAGAACTGCACACAGTATTCCAAATGAGGTCGCACCATTGATTTATACGGTGGCATTATGATATTGGCTGATCTGTTTTCAATAGTTTTGCCAAGTGATGCTGCTTCTCAGCACCTTCTCCCTACACCAGTAGCATGCACGCAGTATTGCACCACTTCATCAATACTGAGGCCCAATCTGCAGTTAGCGTTTGCTCCCTTGTTTTACCAAACTTACCCTGGAACAGAAGAAGATGTCGTTCAAAACCACATTCAACAACCCCAGGCCAACACTGTACTGACTGCAGAGACACCCCCGAATGGCCATAAAACAGCCATAAATCTATGCAGACGGCCACCATAAAACCAGAGATCAAACAAAGTGAAAGCCGGCATGCAGTCTGGACACTGCACACTCAATCAAAGTGAAAGTGGCATGCAATGTAGAGGGGGTTTTCTGTTCCAGGGTGGGTTTGGTACTACAGCAGAGCAAATGCAGACTGGGCCTGAGTCTCTCTCTTCAGCCCCTTGGTTATGAAGGGAGGAATGGGCTGCGAAATAACTAGGACTTATGGGGAGGAGGGAGAAGGAGGAGAAGAAGAAGGAGAAGAAGGAGGAGGAGTTGGTTTTTATACCCCAAAGGAGCCTCAAAGCAGCTTGCAATTGCTCTCCCCTTCTTCCCCACACAACGGTCACCTTGTGAGCAATGCTCCCTCTAAGCTGTGGAGTCCTATGAGCAAAAATTCTACTTTCTGAGCTCCTGGCATGAAAGTTGCGGGCAGGTGATTTGGCTGCTGCGTAAATTAGTTTGCTCTGGAGTCCTCCTTTTTGAGCTAAGACAAAAATGCGTGAGCCAGAGGCTAAAAGAACTGTGAGCTAGCTCACACTCACTCAGCTTAGAGGGAACACTGCTTGTGAGGCAGGTGGGGCTGAGAGAGTTCTGAGAGAACCGTGACTGGCCTAAAGTTACCCAGAGAGCTTCAGGTTGAGGAGGAGTGGGGGGACCAAGCCCAGTTCTCCAGATTAGAGTCCACTGCTCTTAACTACTATACCAGCCTTCCTTTGGTGCCCCTCTGATTGGCCCAGCTTCAGCAGCCAGCAGCCAATGATTTTCCTGTTTCTTAGGTCAAGAGCTGCAGTTCTAGCTACGCTTATTTGTGAGCACGGTCCAGTGAGGCTGACTTCCAAGAACGGAAGCAAACATCCTTAAACATGGCTTAGATCTTGCCTACAATCTGCTGTGGATTTTTCTTTTCTGTTTACATGAAGCTTGAATATCTTCAAGAAGCCGTTTCTCACTTGCCTGGGAGGAAGAATGGCCACTTTTTTTCTTTTTTCTTTTCTGCCTTATCAACCAAGAGTGCTCTCACTGGCTCTTCAGACCATGCAAAGTGAGCTGCTTTTAGCACTCTTCAGCTTGCTTGTAAGAAACAATGCACCACTCCACACTTAAAGGTTGACCCTTAACAGCTTGAGCTTCAGAGAAGTTGCTGCCATTTTAAGGGATGCTGCGTGTGATTTCCTCTTGGAAATCTCTGTGTTAGGGGCATTTTATGAATGAGTGAAACTTTCCCATAAAGTTCATTGCAGAATTGGGCGGTTTGTTGTTACAGTTTCCTCCCCAGGTATGATGTTAGCATTATTGCTGTGGCTGTTGAAGTTGTTGTAACTTTTTATCTATCTTTTCATGTATCTAATTCCCATTGGTGGCCCCATGATGTGTATCAGTAAATATGGAAGAAGAAGAAGAGGAGGAGGAGGAGGAGGAAGAGGACAAGGAGGAGGAGGAGGAGATTGGATTTATACCCCTCCCTTCACTCGGAGTCTCAGAGCGGCTTACAAACTCCTTTTCCCTTCCCCCCCCCACAACAAACACCCCGTGAGGCAGGTGGGGCCGAGAGAGCTCTGAGAGAACTGTCCTTGAGAGAACAGCTCTGACAGAACCATGGCTTGCCCAAGGTCACCCAGCAGCTGCAAGTGGAGGAGTGGGGAATCAAACCCGATTCTCCCAGATTAGAGTCCGCACACTTAACCACTACACCAAAGTCTCCCTTATTTCTATGCTAGGTTTGTCGTGTAAAGATGAATTGTTTCCTATTTATAGAGCGGCATCTGGGGTATGTGTGGCACTGGCTCCTTAAGAACATAAGAACATAAGAGACGCCAATGTTGGATCAGGCCAAAGGCCCATCCAGTCCAACACTCTGTGTCACACAGTGGCCAGAAATACCAGTGCCATCAGGAGGTCCAGCAGTGGGGCCAGGACATTAGAACCCCTCCCACTGTTGACCCCCCCCCAAGCACCAAGAAGACAGAGCATCACTTGCCCCAGAGCCCCTAGCTATACCTTGTGGCTAATAGCCACTGATGGACCTCTGCTCCATATGCTTATCTAATTCCCTTTTGAAGC
>NW_015161474.1:246720-247345 GCF_001447785.1 Gekko japonicus | reverse complement strand
CCCCCGCCGCTGCAAGTGGAGGAGTGGGGAATCAAACCCGATTCTCCCAGATTAGAGTCCGCACACTTAACCACTACACCAAAGTCTCCCTTATTTCTATGCCAGGTTTGTCCCAGCTACTTTAGGTCGTGTAAAGATGAATTGTTTCCAATTTATAGAGCGGCATCTGGGGTATGTGTGGCACTGGCTCCTTCTCACTTTGGATCCACTTCTGGGCATACCACAGGAGGCACAGAGCTGGCCTGGGCATTCAGCACCACTGATTTGTCTGGAGGATGACAACCCTAAATATGGAGCTTATCTCTACAATTTTGAAGGCAGACTTTTAGTTCCACCCATGGGTCATTTCCTGCAGGAGCGCACAGGAGCGGAGCTCCGGCAGTAAGGAGCCCAGGGGGCAGGCACATGCAACAAGCCCCACCCCCTGCTCCCAGCAGCCCTCAGTCGGTCCATGAGGAGCAAGAAGCAACTAGGTAAGTTGCAGAGCCCCCCCCCAGCCCGCCTTCAGGTGCAAGCTCTCCCTCCTCTGTGAGGACAGATCTGCATGTCCCCCCCCCCAATAGCTAGCAATCCAAAACAGTCCAGTGGAGCCTGAGTGGTGGGTGTTGCCTTCTGACACACTTCC